>NC_066537.1:17565444-17675444 GCF_024679095.1 Eriocheir sinensis
TCTTAGGAGTTGCATTTCCAGGGGTAGTTTTATGACCCTGGTGGTAGTCTGACCCTTCTTCTGTACCATGAACCTAAAGAAACACCCATTAGAACCCGATTCACCCCATTTTTTACCTTTGGAAATAGTTGACTGCATGAGAGGCGGGAGCGTTTGACAATCCTGGCTGGTTCGGGCGCCGTCTCTTGCCTGGGAACGGTTTGGTCGCCGCGCAGAAGCCCCCGTTGTCATCTCCGTCAGGCTGATAAACATGTCCATATCTCACGCGTAAATAAATACCTACTGGAGCGAGACTTGCAGTTATAAATGGTGGAGTCATCGCTTGAAATGAGAGAGGGAGAAGAGGAGGAGGAGGAGGAGAAGGGGGAGAAAACAGAGAAGGGGAAAGAAGGACACAAGGAGAGATAGGAAGAGAGAATAGGGAGTAAAAGGAGGAGGAGGAGGAGACAGAGGAGGGGAAGAAGGAGAGGGAGAAAAGAGGGAGAGAGAGAGGTAAGGGAAGAATCAGAAGAAGGAGGAAGGAGGAAGAAAGAAGGAAACAGAGAAGGAGAAAGAGGGACA
Organism: Eriocheir sinensis; assembly: GCF_024679095.1. Lineage (NCBI taxonomy): Eukaryota > Metazoa > Arthropoda > Malacostraca > Decapoda > Varunidae > Eriocheir > Eriocheir sinensis. Next base: position 17,566,006 of record NC_066537.1, read on the forward strand.
AACGAAGAGAGAGAGAGAGAGAGAGAGAGAGAGAGAGAGAGAGAGAGAGAGAGAGAGAGAGAGAGCAAGGGAGAAGAATCAAAAAGAGGAAGAGAAGGAGAAAGAGAGAGAGACCCGACTACCCAGAGAAGAAGGCGGAGGAGGAGGAGGGAGGACAGGAGGGACTCGAACCCGCGTGCCCTTATAGAGTCGATATGGAAAGTGCAGAGCGCCAAATAGGAGAGGAGGTAAACATGGCGAGACTGGTTGCATCTGATTCTGGGCTCTAAGGGTCAGGGCAATAAGAGTGTTTTTTGGGTGATTTTGAGGCTTTGTTCTGGTGATACGACGAGACGCTGAAGAGAGGGTGGAGCCATAAGAGAGAGAGAGAGAGAGAGAGAGAGAGAGAGAGAGAGAGAGAGAGAGAGAGAGAGAGAGAGAGAGAGAGAGAGAGAGAGAGAGAGAGAGAGAGAGAGAGAGAGAGAGAGAGAGAGAGAGAGAGAGAGAGAGAGAGAGAGAGAGAGATTGTGAACGATAAACACATAGACAAGCGATTATTAAAGGGATGAATAAGACCTGATTTAGTGACCCCTTAAAAATCATCGCCCATTTTCTTCCTTTTTTTTTGTATATTGTTAGTTCCAGAAAGAGATAGATAAAGAGAGAGAGAGAGAGAGAGAGAGAGAGAGAGAGAGAGAGAGAGAGAGAGATATTAGAAGCGATAAACACATAGAGAAGCGATTATTGAAAGGATCAATAAGACCTGATTTAGTTACCCCTTAAAAATCATCGCCCATTTTTTTTTTTTTTTGTTTTTTATATTGTTAGTTCCAGAAAGAGATAAATAGATAGATAGATAAAGAGAAAGAGAGTGAGATCGGAAGCAAAAATAAACATTAGTATAGATAAATTAAAACACAAAAATACAAGATAAAAACCATCAATAGACATAAAATAAACAAAAAAGTGATCAATATCTATTTTAACATCCACAAACAGAACGTAAACAAACACGAAGTAGAGAAAACGGAACATACAATAAACAAAAAAAAGAAAATGGGTGATGATTTTTAAGGGGATACAAAACCAGATCTTATTCAATCCTTTAATATCGCTTCCCTTAATTAAATATACTGTGAATTTAGAGAAGAATATGAAGATAAGAATGAATAGATAGGACAGAAAAAGGAAGCGGAGGGAAGAGAGAGAGAGAGAGACAAAGAGAGGATCAAAGGGCAGCGAGATGAGAGAGATGAAGAGGAGGAGGAGGAAGAGGAAGAAGAAGAAGAAGAGGAGGAGGAGGAGGATAGATAAATAGTGTATATGGTATAATCGTAATCTTGTTAATGTTATGGAAGGGATAATGGTGTGTGTGTGTGTGTGTGTGTGTGTGTGTGTGTGTGTGGACGCGCGCCCCGCCCATCCTCAGGTGTGTGTGTGTGTGCGTGTGTGTGTGTGTGTGTGTGTGTGTGTGTAACAGGTGCAGCAGCGCAAGACATAAGGTGCTCAGAACTGCCCTTTTTTTTCATCCTCCTTCCCCCCCTCCTCCTCCTCCTCCTCCTCCTCCTCTTCCTTATCCCAAACTTTTGCGCCTTTAAAAGCTCTTCCATCTATGGGCGGGACAGTGTTCGAATCCCTTTCCCTCACCCTGACTTCGGCTTCATGTTATTCGTTATTGTTGTTGTTGTTGTTGTTGATGATGATAAAGTAGTAGTAGTAGGAGTAGTAGTAGTAGTAGTAGTAATAGTGGTAGTAGTCGTAGTAGAAGTAGTAGTAGCAGATAAAGAGAGAGAGAGAGAGAGAGAGAGAGAGAGAGAGAGAGAGAGAGAAGGAAAACAATGATGATATTAATGACAATAATATAGATTTTCTTGATATCCTTTTTCTTATCCTTCATCCTCCCTTTCCATCGTTTTCTCCTACTCCTCTATCCCCCCCCCCCTTCCCCCTTCTCTCCCTCCCTCCCTTCCTCTCTACCATATACAAATCCCCTTCCTCCACATCTCTCCTCCCCTCTTCCCTTCCTTCCTTTCTTTCCTCCCCTTCTTCCCTCCTTCCTCCCCATCTCTTCTCCCCTTCAGCATAATCTCTCCATATACATCAATCCTTGGGGTGTGGAATGCCATTATGGGCCAAGCAAGGAGAGGAGGAGGAGGAGGAGAAGGAGGAGGAGGAAGAGGACAAAACATAAGGGTGATTCTGTTGGATGTGGGTTTTTTCTCTCTCTCTCTCTCTCTCTCTCTCTCTCTCTCTCTCTCTCTCTCTCTCTCTCTCTCTCTCTCTCTCTCTCTCTCTCTCTCTCTCTCTCTCTCCTTTTTAGACACGCCTCACCTGTGTTTGGTGGTAATTAAGTCTTATTGTTGAGAGAGAGAGAGAGAGAGAGAGAGAGAGAGAGAGAGTAGGGGGGAAGGAGGGGGAGGGGAGTTGGTCATAGTTTAACAATAGTAGTAGTAGTAGTAGTAGTAGTAGTAGTAGTAGTAATAGTATATAGTAATAGTAGTAGTAGTAGTAGTAGTAAGCAGTAGTAAGCACAGCAAAACAACAACAACAACAATAAGAATAAAAGAATAAAAAATAAACAAGAAATTCAAACACATAAACAAAACAAAAAAATATATATATATAAACATCGTGAAATCTAACACCAGACTCAAAGAGCATCCGATCCTTTATATATACGTTCCCCGCCTACAGGAAGGGTGTTGGATCCTCTTACTTCCCCTCCAGAAAAAGAATCAAATCCTCCTCCTCCTCCTCCTTGGCGAATGTTAAAGAGTTACTCAATCTTGTTTGGGTGCCGCTGTCTTGTCCTCTCTCCTTTCTTCCTTTCTATTTCTCCTTTCCTTCTCTCTCTCCTTTCTATCTTTCTCTTTTCCTCCTTCGTGTCTTACTTTCTCTTTTCTTCTCTTTCTTCGTCCTTTCTTGTTCTTCCTTTCTTCCTCGGTCTCTCTCTCTCTCTCTCTCTCTCTCTCTCTCTCTCTCTCTCTCTCTCTCCTTCCTTCTTCTCCTCCTTTCTCCTTCCTCTCTTTCTTCGTCCTTTCGTCTTCCTTTCTTAATTCCTCCTTCTCTCTCTCTCCTTTCTTCCTTTCTCTTTCCTCCTTCCTTTCTTTCTCCTTTCCTCTCTACCTTTCTTCCTCACCTTCCCCTTCCTTTTTTCCTTTCTTCATCCCCCTCTCTCTCCTTTTTTTTTCTTCTTATAAATAGCAAAGTAACTGAGATCAAGCTAAAAATCAAAATCAAATGGAAATAAATCGTGAATCGTAACACGGAGAGAGAAAACAACCAAGCAAACAAACAACTAAACAAAGAAAACAAGGAAAATCAAAACAAAAACACCATCATGAGACAGACGGCGCTGCGCAAGAGGCTGCTGTCATGGCGTGTCCCCTTCAGGAGACAAGATTACTGCGGGCGTCGCGGAAGGCAGTGCTTACTTCTTTTTCCTCTCCTTCTCGGCGGGTAATGACAGAGGGACGAAGGGAGGAGGAGGAGGAGGAGGAGGCAATAAGATACGACACAGCGAGCCGCGGAAGGGAATAGGAGGAGGAGGAGGAGGAGGGGAAGAAGAAGGGTGTACCAGAGGCGTGCCGCGGAAGGGAGACAGTGTAGCCAGCGCGAACACACACCCTCACACACCTTCCCGCAGTGTTGCCAGCGCCGCAGAGACCGGTCTGGCGTAAATGGCGGGGCGGCCTTATGAGGAGGGGCATATATGGGCGGCCAATACACAGTGATTAATAATAAAACAGCCCCTGGACGCTGCGTCGGGGCCCGGGGGAACAAGGTGCTAACTCACCCTCAACCCTAAAGGCGAAAGTCTCTTAGCACGCAAAGGTCACAAGGACTGTTTTGGGAGGTGGGTGCGTGTCCGCCTCTCCCCCAGCCTGTTATATGAGTCCCCCCTTAAACAGGCATATTCTCTGTTATCAGGCGGGCCGTAGAAGGCGAGGCAGGGCCGTTTAATGCGCAGGAGACTCGCCCTGTTTGGAAAGGCCCCCACACCTGAAAGACGATACAATTTATGCTGCAAATATAGTTGTGTGGGGGGGAAGGGGGGTAGGGGGGCGTGATAAAGGAGTGGGGGGACTCGTGGAGGGGCTGCGTCAGGTGGAGCGCCGCGTGGACAGGTGTGTGGAGGGGAACAGGTGCAGGTGTGCGTGGGGGCGGAGGGACTGCCGGGGGCGTGGCCTGGGTAAGGGGAAAAAGGGGCTTCCCGTGTGAGGTGCGCGGCAGGTGTGCGGGGGGCGGGGGCGGGGGCGCGGACATCTGGGGGCGCGGCGCAGGGAAGGGGTCGTCGGGACGGTCATGTATAGCAACAGTATGAGTGCAGGCCCCCCCCTCCCCCCCCCAGTCGCCCGTGGGTCACTCAGGAGCAGCGGGGGGCGGGGGGGCAGGTGGGCGGGCCTGCGAGTGGTCAGGTTTTTGGGCAGGCTGTGGGGGCGGCGGGCGGGGCGGCGCGGCTCGGGGGCGCGGGACCACTACTAACAGGCCGTGTGTTGCAGGGGTCGGCGGCGGCAGAGGCTGTACAAGCTCAAGTTCCACCACCAGGCGCTGCCGCCGGAGTACCTGGACCACTACGAGGCGTCCCTGCGGCAGGAGCAGCGCGCGGCGGCGGCGGCGGCGGCAGCGGCGGCGGCCTCCCCCCCTGCCCCGCGACCCCAGCGGGAGGCCCTGGGCCCCGACCCCCCACACGGAGGAGCCGGGGCAGGCTTGCAGGGTGGAGTGCCACGCCAGGGTAGGGGCGGGCGCGGGCGGGGGCGCGGGCGGGGTCAGCGTGCCCCGCGGCCCATCACCATCCACGAGGCGGGCGGGGCGGCCACCGAGGCGCTGCTGCGGGAGATTCTGCTGACCCGGCCACACCTGCACACGGCGGCGCTCACCCAGGCCGCCCTCGCCCGCGCCCATTCCGTGCCCTCCATCATGCTGGCCACGCCGCCCCGGGCACGCCGCGCCCCCAGCCCCGCCCTGCCCGCCCACGACCACCAGCTACCCTACATGGGCGAGATGCAGCTGGACGAGCGGCCGCGGCGCGGCAGGAAGCCCAAGAAGGCGGACATCACACACCTCATCTCCAAGAACTACGGAGTGGCGGGGCTGCCGGGCTCCGGCGCGCTGCACGAGGCGGCGCTGCAGCAGCTGCACCAACAGCTGCAGCTACACCAGCAGCACCAGCACCAGCAGCAGCAGCACCCGCACTACCCCCACACCTACCAGCCCTCGCAGCAGCCGCCGCCCGAGCGGCCGCGCGGCGGCGAGGCGGAGGGCAATGAGGCGGCGCCGCAGGAGGGCCTGGCGCGCTCCCACAGCTACTCGTCGCTGCTGCACACGGCCCTGATGGCGGCGGAGGCGGGGGACCAGAGCGAGCCCCTCAACCTGTGCGTGCGCGACGACCCGGGGCTCAAGTGTGACCCCGAGCACCCGGCGCAGGGCCACCACCACACGCCGCCCGTCAAGCTGGAGCCCGACGAGGACCCCCCCGGCGGGGAGGCCGCGTGGGCGGGGGGCGGGCGGTCGGGCGGCCCCTACTGGCTGCAGGACTACCGCCTCAAGACGGAGGACGGCCTCAGCTCCGGCCAGTCCACGCCCTCGCTCTGCTCCCAGTCCTCCCACCTGCCCTCCCTCTCCCCCCCCGCCTTCCCCCACATGTCCCCGCCGCCACACTTCCCCCTGATGGGCTGCCCCCAGTCCCCGCCCTGCCCCTCCCCCCTGCCCGCCTCGCCCGCCCACCACCACCGCAATGTGCACGCCCTCCTCAAAGAGTCGCTGCAGCAGCGGCTGGACGAGGCAGCGCGGGAGCGGCTGTCCCCCCAGGACAGCGTGGTCAGGGCGCGGGGGGGCGAGGGGCGGGGGTCGCGGGCGGCGGGGGCGGGGCACGGGGCGCGGAGAAAGCGGTCGGCGCTGTTCATTCCCCCGGCGGACCCCAACACGGAGGTCAGCATCTGTAAGTTCAAGTTCACGGGCGGCCCCAACCCCGTCCTGGAGGAGAAGAAGATGGTGAGTGTGGGCGCGGGTGGGCGGCTGCGGTACTGCGGCGCGGGGGGCGGGGCCGGCGGGGGGCGGGACCTGCGGCTGTCCGGCAAGCTAATCGACAACATTACCAAGTGTGAGAAGGACGTGAAGAAGATCCGGCTGGAGAGCGACACGGAGGACACATGCAGCCTGCCGGGGCTGGGCAGCAACGCGGCCTCCCCCGTGCACACGCTGGAGCGGGGTACACAGGGGCCGCCGCCCCAGGAGGACTCGCCCAAGCGGAAGCGGCGCTCCAAGAAGTCCTCGGTGCGGGAGAAGCTGGAGCAGACGCTGCGGGAGCGCGGCCTGCTCATCCAGACCCAGCAGGTGGAGTCCGCAGAGGGCGCCACCTACTGCAAGTTCCGGCAGCTGCGGAAGTTCACGCGCTACCTCTTCAGGAGCTGGAAGGACTACCTGCCGGGGCAGCTGCAGGAGGCGGGCGGCGGGCCCATGGAGGGCTACTCCGACCCCCGACCCCCGCCCTTCCCCCCACACCTGGTGCGGCGGCCGCCCACTCCCGAGCACCGCTGACACTCCCCCCAGGCAGCGGGCGGGGCGCCGTGGCCGCCGCCCACGCGCTCCGCTCCATAAAGTACAAGAGTTCGCCGCGAGGTGCTCCGGGGCTGCGGGCGCCGGAGGTGTGGGCGGGGCGGGGCGAGGCGGGGCACGCACTCATGTCGTCTTTCATAACACAAACTGGAGAAGCCATTCTAAAACGACTAATACTCTCTCTTAGGGTTGTCCTAATCACACTGTCGTCCTCTTAACCGCCCGAAGCTTTAACGACCATTGGCATTACAACCTGACGGGACCTGGCGCGCGGCGGCCGTGCAGCTGCTCCTCCTCCTCCTCCTCCTCCTCAACCTCAGCGACTCAACACGTCTTCGTTTTGTACTGGTTCACTTCCCGTCTCGTTGGAGGACTCTCAGTTGTAGTATTTCTAATAATAACGTCTCAGGTACAAAGTGTGTCGGGGCGCGGCGCGGCGCGGGGCGGGGCGGGGCGGGGCGGGGCGGGGTGGGGCGTCCAGGTGACCCTCGACACGGGGGCGCCGCCAAGGGGGAATAACAGCCCCTAAATTACTGCCACAAAGTTGTCACAATAATTTTAATAAGGGGTGGAGGGAGATAGTGATGGGAGGCGGTGTGTGTGTATGTGTGTGTGTGTGTGTGTGTGTGTGTATGTGGGCAGCATCCCGTCACTAACACTGCCGCTGAAGGGGAGGGGGGATCAGGAGGGGGCATGGGGGCGCCAGACAGGCACAACACGGCACCTTCACACACCTGAGGTCACGTGACCCACTGACCCGGCAAGGTGTGCAGCGAATCACCATTTTATACCTGTCTCCTTCAGTGTGTTCATGTCACGTTCAGATTCAGATTCTCGTCATTTTCCTTGAGTCCCAATTTTTGAGTCCCGCATATTTTCGATTTTGAGGAGACAGTGAAGGTTGTTTTTTCCCCTTTTTTTCTGTTTTGACGCGTGATGTTTTAGTTTGCAGGACATTACTGTAGAGATTTTTCATTTGGGTTTTCTGTCCGTCCATCCGTCCGTCTGTGTGTGAGTCTGTGTGTGTGTGTGTGTGTCTGTGTGCCTTACGATATGTGTTGATCACATACCCACGCGTAGAAATTGTGTCCGTCGTAAAGCTGTTAAAGAAGTTAGATTTTTATCCCTCGTTGTTTTTATATGTGAATCTGAAGTGATCTGCATTATAGTGATGAAGAGAAGTGTTTTTTTCACTTATTTTTGTGTCTGTATATATATCGAAACACGAGTATGTTTCCGTTTCACCAAAGGAATGTTCGAAGGAGAGAAAAACAAAACAAAACAGTAGAAGGCAAACAAACAGAGTGGCATTCATTGTAAAAGGAAAACAAAATATAAATACATGAAAAGCAGTGTTGAGATGAAGTGCATTGTGGGTGGAAAGAACCGCGAGAAAGAAACAAGCGAGCATCGGATCAGAGAGTTACAAGAGTGTGCAATAAGAGATGGAAAACAAGAAAGAGAGAGAGAGATAATACGTACCAATACAGGAGTGAATGAAAAGAAGAGAATAAGAAAGAAAAGGAAAATGTCTTACACGCCAATACAAGAAAACAAAAAAGAGACCGTGAAAAGTAAGAAGAAAAGTAGGAAAGAGAGGGAAAGTATCTCGCACGCTGATACAAAATAGAGATAGTGAAAATTTGATAGTAGGAAAGAGAAAAGATTAAGAAAGGAAAGGAAAGGATCATACACGCCTACCCAAGAATGAAAATAAGTGAGAGGGAAAGAGAAAGAGAGGAAAAGGAAAACTTGGAAAAGAGAGAGCGAAAGAAAACCAAGAGAGTGGAAACAGTGAGAGAGAGAGAGAGAGAGAGAGAGAGAGAGAGAGAGAGAGAAAACCAAAACAAGACTGGAAAAACAAATGCAAGTGAGAGAGAAAGAAAAAAAACTAGAAAAAGAGAAAGAAAACAAGAAAAAAGAGAGAACGAAAGAAAGAGAGAGAGAAAACAAACAAACCCAACATCTCCAGTGCCAATACAAGAGTGCCAATATAAGAGTGCCAATACAAGAGTGCCTATACAATGGATCTGACTGGATTTAAGTCCCCAAACAAAACCCTATCACACACGACTCCCCTTAAATACTGCGCCGTGCCTCTCCACACGCCAAGACCCTGTTGTGTATATCATACCTTCTGTGTATATTTATGCTCCATAATGCCTGTATAAACGACATAGGACTAATATATTTAGCCGTCAGGACAAACAACACCGTAATACAACATCAACAACAAGGAAGAAAATAAAGAGGAGAGAAGGGAGGTGGAGGGGAGGGGAGGAGGGGGTGGTGTGTGTGTGTGTGTGTGTGTGTGTGTGTGTGTGTGTGTGTGTGTGTGTGTGTGTGTGTGTGTGTGTGTGTGTGTGTTTCCTATTCCTTTCTTCCTCTTCTTTTTATTATTATTATTGTTCTTGTTTTATAGTTTTCCTTTTTCTTCTTTTCATCTTCTTCCTCTTCCTCTTCTTCTTGATCTTGTTGTTATAGTTCTCCTTTTTCTTCTTCTTCTTCTTCTTCGTCTCCAATTTCAACAAAACCGTATAGAAAAATAATTGCATTCAGGTCATTCACAATTATTATTATTATTATTATTATTATTATTATTATTATTATCATCACTGCTATCATTATCATCATTGGAAAGTTTCTCGCCTCGGTTCAAGTTAACCAAATGTCGAGTCAAAACGAAGAATGCGCTCACTCAGCCTCTCTATCAACGACTGAGTGTTCTTGACCAAGCCCGTATTTCAATGACGGCGGCTTGAGTAGTCTTGATCAAGCAGTGCCTAGGTTGCCGTGGGTTGGCTTGACTCGGGTTTGGGTCAGCCTACGGAAGGGAAAGATGCCCCGCCCTCTACTGGTCTAAAGGGTACTGTAGGGCTTTCCTATTGGGCCTGCTCTGTTGATAAGTGCTGATTTTTATTATTTAGTTATTGAGTTATTTATTGTTATTAGTTTTATCATTACCGTTATTGCTGTTTTTAATCGTCTATCCGTCTATCTATTTTTCTATCTATATCTTTCCTATCTTGAGCACTTATTTATATTATTACTCTTATCATTATCATTATTAACGTCATTGCTGTCTGTTTCTCTCTATCTCTGTCTATCTATATATTTATCTCTATCTATTTATCTATTCTCGCAAATCTTCTCACTTTTATCATAGGTATTGTCTTTCTCTTTATCTATCTCTGTCTATCTATCTATCTATCATACCTGGCACCACGCCCCCCCCCCCCCTCCCCCTGGGCAGGACTAGTCTAGAAGCGAGGGTGAAAGAGCTTTTGGTTAGGGTGGTGGAAGGGTGAATCTCCCATGCCTCCCTCTGCCCTGTTACACCCCCCCCCTCCATCCTCTCCCCCCCCACCCATACTGCACCCCCTCCTCCCATCTCTCCCCTTCCCTCCCTTCCTACCTTACCCCCCCCCCCTCTTTCCTCCCCCTTGCCTCCTCCTCCACGACCCTTCTTCCTTCTCTCCTCCTCCCCTCCCTTCCTTACCTCCCCCCTCACGTTCCCCCTTCCTCTCTTTCCCCTACCTTCCCCAATACCTCCCCGGCCATCACGTTCCCTCTACTTTCCCTCCCCCCTTCCTTTCCTCCCTTTTACCTCCTCCTCCACGCCCCCCCTTCCTTCCCTCCCTTTACTTCCCCCACCAAGGCACTCTCCCTTCCCGTTCCCTTCCCTCCCTTTCCTTCACCATCTACGCCCCCTTCCCGTCCTCCCCTCCCTTTCTCCCGTACCACACACCCCTTCCCTGCCCCCTCTCCCCCCGCCCCCTCCCCCCCCCACCTCGTCTCCCCTCTCCATAAATGTGATGTTTTCCGGAATTTCGACAAAGATAAAGAATGTACGTGCGATTTTTTTTTTTTTACATTTTTTTGGTCCCTTTTTTTTGTAAATTTTCAGGATTTATTTTCACGTGTTGCATTTACGTATTTTATTTGGGCAGAATTTATTTATTTATTTTTTTTTTATTGACCCGTCTGCCTCCCCCCCCAAACAATAAAAAATACTTGTTGACCATCCAATAAAAAATAAAAATTAATGACAATGCCTGGTTTGAATCGTGTACAAATACCCTTCTCATGTCCTTTTTTTTTATTTCCCTGTAAGTGTTAAATCATCAGGGTACTTTTTTGTTTATTTTTGAATGCCAAGAGATATGTATTTTAGTAGCTGTCTAGTTAATAAGTCTAACTAAGGTAAGGGCTATGACAGATTGCACTTAAAGAGTCACTACTTCATAAATCGCTGTAAGAAATAATAAAACAACAACTATAATTACTAATGCCAGAAGAAGGTAAGAACGTATCTCTTTAATATTCTCAGAACACTTCAAAATACGCCATGGGAGGCATGTTCAAAATAGGTCTTAGCGGCAAGGGAATTTAAGTTAAATCAAAACATACACATTTACTTATTCTTGAGATAAATAAATAAGAGTTAGGATTTTGTTTTAAGTTAGGGGATGTTAATAGAGAGAAGAACAATGGTTTAATGGAAGATGTACTGAGAGAAAATGGGGTCAGGGTTGCCTTAAGTCTAGAGCGTTGAGTCTCGCCAGTCGCTACAGGAAATGGCTTGTTTAGAGTTCTCAAGCGCCATATTTACCATGAGTTCCCGCTTAACAAGACACATGTTCTCGAGGGGATAACCAGCCTCACTAACACACCTTTGTTTTCTTTTTACGTCCATACCTATAGCGCCGGTAGACTTGCTTGAGGGGCCTGGATGGTATTCGGCCCCTCCCCGTCATGGTGCAGGCAAGTGTTTATAGTGGCGCCATCTTCTCTTGGCTCATGCTGCTCCCCGGAACTCCTTCTTGATTCACTTGGACGGTTTCCTCTAGAGTCCGGGTTGATGGGTGGTCTTCAGGACAGCATGTGGGTAGTTTTAAGCCACTCGGCGGTGACTGAAAAATCCGAGGTGGTAGCGTGGGGATTCGAACTCGCGTCATCCATCACGTGGTGAATGTGGGCCCAGCACGCTACCACTCAGCCACCGCCTACCCTACTGTTACATAGCTACGTGGCCTTATCACACGTAAACCTGAAATTAGTGACCTGAATTGAACGATTTTAAGAGGAGAGTATCAAGACACCTCTCCAACCGAAATTGACCTCTCTTCTGATCTTTCGTTCTTTTTTCTTTTGTAGGAGTAGCGTCTAGCGGGCTTTTTGTGTTGCTGTCTTTGTTTTATTGCCCTTGAGCTGCCTTCCTTGCTGTAAGAATAAATAAAACACATTCATTTACGTGTGTTTAGTTGTGAAATTGGGGATGTAATGTCCTTAGAATTTAGACACTTACAATATTTGGGTATTTTAATTAAACGGATTACGCTTTTTATTCGGTAAGTTATTCACAGTTTCCATGCAGAGGTGAGTACTATATAGCATAACGGCTTCTTTGATTACTTCACAGGGCAGGTAAGTAAGTATAAATAAGAGGTGGGCGGGATTTACCTGGGAAGTGGGCGGGGCAGGTATAATTCTGGTCTTGCCCCGCCCCGCCCCGCCTCTATTGTCATTCCCTATAGTAAATTTGAGCTAAAACAACAAGAGGAGTGATTTCAACTTAATACACACCGAAAACATTACGTAATAGCTTATGATTAATAGAAAACATCACGTGAGAAATACTAAACACACACACAGCAGCCAGACGTACGATACGCCTACAATGACAGCTGGGAGGTTCTTTTTTTTTTTGGTATTTCGTCGGGGATATGTGCATAATAAGCCATAGGATGATGGTATTGGTACCGGTACCGAGCAGTCTGGTACCGGTACCGTATAGCTGGTACCGGTACCTGCCCACCCCTACCAGTACCAACCAGTGCCCGATGTAAACAAAGATGGGGAACTGTTGGTCGATTGGGATCTTTTTAATCGTGTTTTTGGGGACCTTCTGCGTGTGGAACTGCATGACCCGCGACGAGCCCGGGGACACCTCGGACTGGTACGGCTGCAGGGACCAGAAGGGCGCCCCCGTCGACTCGTAAGTGTGGGAAAAAGGGAATAATGTGGTGATGGGTGAGGCTCCTTGGGGTCCTTCCTGCCCGAGTGGCCGTACTTGTATCTTTCCTCTTTCTTTCTGTTCCTTCTTCTCTTTCTTCTTCCTCTTCTCCTGTTTTTTTTATTCTTCTTCTGTTTCTTCTTCCTCTTTCTCTTCTGTTTCTTGTTTCTTCTGTTCCTTCTTCCTCCTCTTCTGTTTCTTCTTCCTCTTCCTCTGTTTCTTGTTCTTGTTCTTCTTCTTGTTTCTTCTTCATCTTCTGTTTCTTGTTACTTCTTCTGTTTCTTGTTCTTCATCTGCCTCTGTTCCTTTTTCTGTTTCTTATTTCTCTTCTTCTGTTTCTTGTTCTTCTTCTTCTTCTGTATCTTCTTCCTCTTCTGTTTCTTATTTCTCTTCTTTTGTTTCTTGTTTCTTCTTCCTCTTCTCTCTCTTGTTTCTTCTTCCTTCCTCCCTTCTCTTCTTCGTTCTGTTCTTTCTTCTTCTGTTCCTTCTCTTCTTTCTTCTGTTCCTCCTTCCTCTTTTTTTCTGTTCCTTATTCTGTTTCTGTCTTTTTTTTTCTTCTTCTGTTCCTCCTCCTCCTCCTCCTCCTCCTTCTTCTTTTCCTACTTCTCCTTCTGTCACTACCAACACACCTCCTTCTCATCATTAGCCTTTAAATGTACCACTACTTTTAATATGCTGGGTCAGTATCTTCATGGCAATGGCTTATCCACTTAAATACATAGTGAATAACTCCATGGCATTGATTCTCAGTAAATAAACCCATCCCTGCTTCTGCCTCAAGTATATACATTTGGTATCAGGAAGTAACACACATCATCAGTGAATTATTTTTGGTCATCAAGTATTTCAGTGAGAGTATCAGCCAGTTGGGAAATATACAAATAAACTGAAACATGGTAGTACTGAGGTGAAATAAATTAACTGAACAGAACTTTGTGTTATTCCTAAGCAATCTAAAACCCTTCACACACCTTACCTTACCTTACCACTGTGCCATATCCTCCAGGACGTGGGCAACCATGGACTTCCCTCTTCTTCTGTCCCTCGTGGCTCTGATGAACTGATGAACTGTCCACCCGTCATATTCCCCCATGCCAACTTTACCAATCCGTCCATGTATTTCACTCTCGGTCCTCCTCTCCCTCTGGTTCCCTCCACCATTCCTGTCATTCTTCTTACCTGGGTGACCTTTCCCTATGAGCCATGCTAGGGTGAACCGTCAGGCAAAGAACCGAAAGGTCTTGCCAACCAATGCGCCAGCCTATCCAAACTCATCAAACAACATAACATAATCCAATAAGACGTAGGCATACACATCAGATTCTCCAGCCCTTCTCTCCTCATTACATGCCCCAAAAATATCAGTTGTCTCAATCACTTCAAACACATACCTGTCACTGATTGCCACCTGCCTCTCCCTCCCTTTTTCCCTCCCTCCTCCTGGTGTTGGTGGTGCAGGTTTGTGGTGTATAAGCTGCCCCACGACCGACATGCTCAGTTCGCGCCGCTGCAGGAGGGGACAGCCTACATGTACCTCACCCCGGAGACAGCCTCAAGGTACGACAATTCTTTATACGTATTTCTTTTCCTCTTCATCATCCATTCTCTTCACATATCAAAACCGTCTCAGGAATCTTACCTCACTGTTCCCTTCTTCTCACTCTCAGTCTCTATCTTCTTCACATCTTCTACCTTCTATCATCACAACTTATCATCACACAACCCGTCACTTTACAATTGGGTTACATTCTATGAAAAGTGATCATGCCCTTGAGCTGTTTCCTTTACTATAAAAAATGATATATTCGCCAGCAGTTACTTCCATCATGTCCTTGTATGTTCCTTTCACCTAAGAGTAATATTCCGACCCTAAAGTTCCGCCTCGTCCCTCAGGTTGCAGAGTGGCGGCGTGTCGAGTGTGTTCAGTGAGTACCGGGACCTGGCCAGCGGGTGGGTGCTCAGCAAGGTCAGCATCAGCAATGAGTCCTCCATGGTGGCACGCACGCTCAGCAGACTCTACTCCGACCCTGAACTCAGCAAGGTAGGACGACAGACTTCATCATCATATACAGTCGTCCCTTCACATATCAAAACCGTCTCAGGAATCTTACCTCACTGTTCCCTTCTTCTCATTCTCAGTCTCTATCTTCTTCACATCTTCTACCTTCTATCATCTTAACTTCTCTCCCTTTTCTCCTTCTCATCATTCATCCTCTACACATCTTCTGCCTTCTACCATTTACTTAACTTCTCTCCTTCTTCTTATCATTCATCCTCTTCATATCTTCTACCTCCTATCATCACAACCCATCAACTTAACTTCTCCCTCTCCTCCTTCTCATCATCCATCCTCTACACATCGTCTATCTCCTATCATCACAACCTTAACTTCCCTTTCTCGTCCCCTTCCCATGTCTCCAGAAAGCTGCGTTCATTCTCTACAACGACGAGTTTCCCAACGGCACAAAATCCATGACGAAAGGCCATACCAAAGGCGTTGTGGTGATGACCCTAAACGGAGGCTTCTGGCTCATCCACTCAGTGCCGATGTTCCCGCCACCGCCTGAGGATGGGAGTTACTCCTTCCCGCACTCAGCCCATCGCTACGGACAGACCATGTTGTGCATCAGCCTCCCCGCAGACCAGTCACAGAGCCTTGGTGAGTGAGGGTTCTTTGGGCGTCTCAGTGGGCTTTGGTCTATGGCTGCATCACTTGTTTTTGCTTTATATCTTGTTAGTTTTGTATATGTAAGTGTTGGGGCTCTATTTTGTCTCTGTTTCTGTTACCTAAGAAGTAGTAGTAGTAGTTGTTGTAGAAGTAGTTCATAACAATCACTGGTCTCTATAGGGTAGGTTAAGTTAGGTTAGGTTTTGTAAGTGTTTTCATTATATATTGTCTGTCTTTTATTTGAGAAGTAGTAGTAGTAGTAGTAATAGTCATTGGTCTGTTGGTTAGGTTAGGTTAGTTTTTAAGTGTTGTAGTTATATAATGTCTTTCTATGTTATCCAAGTAGTAGAAGTAGTAATAGTAGTAACAATCACTGGTGTCTCCACAGGGTACCAGCTCCTCCAAAACAACCCGTTCATGTATTCCGCCAACATGCCGGCGTCGCTGTCCACCAAGTTCTCCCTGCTGACCAAGGTGATGGAGGGCGAGCGGCCGTCCGCCCCCCCTTGGTACCACATCACCTCCATCACCTCACAGGGCGGCAAGACCTTCACCTCCTTCGCTAAGTACAGGAAATACAACCAAGGTACCGTATGTATTTACTTAATTGTATTTGCCTAGTTGCAGTATAGAGTATCAAGACACCTCTCCACCCGAAATTGACCTCTATTTCGGCCACTCTTTACTTATATCTTTTTTTTAGGAGCAGTGATTAGCAGGCTCTTTTTGTCTACTCTTTTTTTTTATCCCCTTGAGCTGCCTCCTTTCCTTAAAAAAAAAAATACAGCCTGAGGTACATTCAAGTGATCCTATCCCCATATCTATACTTCTCCATTTTTTCCTTAATTTACTGCACATATTTTGCCTTCACCACGTTGTCTTCTAATTCATTCTGATTGTTTACATTTCTATGGGGATGACTGTATATTTTGGTGTCTCTCTAACAGATCTGTACAGTGGCTTGGTGGCTCCAACACTGCAGACGGACATCCTAGTGGAGAGCTGGCGTAATGGCCCCCACCCCCTCCCCTCCACCTGCAACATGACCTACAGGTGTGTGTGGGTGACCTCTATTCCTCTCTCCTCTTCTTTCCTCCTCTTCTTCCTCCGTTCATTTATTTATTTATGCCTCGTGTACAGTTTCCAGGTGTTCTCTTTTCCTCTTTTTCCATTCTTTTATGCCTTGGTTACTGTGTCTTGTTCAGAATGCAGTAGAACTTGTATTTTGGCGATTGGTAATGTAAAAAGTGTTGCCAAGTGCTATGTTCTTTGTATGTGAATCTGAGTTGTTAGTTTCTTGATATGTACTCGTGAGGGAAAGCCAGAGAAGAGTGTATCAAGACACCTCTCCACCCGAAATTGACATCTCTTTTGGCTACTCTTTACCTTTTACTTCTGTGGGAGCAGCGAGTAGCAGGCTTTTTTTTTTTTGTACCCTTTTTGTTGCCCTTGAGCTGTATCCTTTGACGTAAAAAAATAAATAAATAAAATAACCATCAGAGTAGCGTGAGGAGAAGAGAAGGGAAAGCCAGGGTAGTCTAACACTGTGTCCTGGTCCTTGCTCAGAGTGGAGAACATACAGGAGGTGACGGCCCGCGCTCCCTCCACCAACTTCTCCACACACCGAGACCACAGCAAGTGGGTGGTGGCCGCCCAGCCCGACAAGCCCTACGTCTGCATCGGGGACATCAACAGAATGGTGCGTGTGTTGCTTCTTTCATTTCTTTCTTCATTCATCATCATCATCGTTTAACGTCCATTTGTTCCCTATGGTGGGGTTGGACGGGACATGAGCCTCCTCCACTGTTGCCGGTCCATAGCCATTTCTTCGTGATGTTCAGCCTCCTCATATCTTCCTCCACCACCTTTCTCCACATCTTCCTTGGCCTTTCTTTCTTCATTCTTATTCAAAACCCTAATTTCCAACCTTTGCTATTGATATGTGGTGAAAACTATAGTCTCAGGTTATAATTAGCCTCATAGCTTGGTAAGAGATATTTTCATGCTGACTACATATTACTTTACACGTATTATCTCTATCTTATTTGTTTTATTAGGCTCCACTTAAATAGCATGTTTTACCTTGCAGAGCCTCCAGTATTTTACATAATAAATAGTGCTGTTTGATGTCTTCATTATCTGGTATGCTATATTACAGTGACAGAAAAAAGTGTTCTATAATTTTAACCCAGTAGCAGCGACGGGACAAATTTGTGCCATGATTTAAACCCCAAAAAATAGATAATACATAAACTGATCACAAATGCTTTGATATATATTATGAAATGGTTTGTGTGAGGGGTGATTTTTTCTCATTTTTCTCGCTTAGAAGGACCATTAAAAAATATGATCCCCGCTGCTACTGGTTTAAGCTAATTCGGCCTCATGAGATCAAAGCCCCGATGTTGTTTTCCAGGAGACGCAGTTCGAGAGGGCGGGCGGAACAGTGTGCATGTCCAGCCTCAGCATCTGGTACAGGTTCCACAACTTGGTGCAGACGGAGGAGGCTTGTCCCCTGGCTGTGTAGGGACGTCACCGCCTCGTCAACACTGTGAGGGAGGAAAGGGCAGGAAGGGAAGGCCAAATATAACTCTTTTTGTGATGTAGAGGAGGTTGTCAGTGTGGGTGGGCGAGGGGGGTTGGTGTGGGTGTCATTGTGGGTGTGGGATATAGTTCTTGCGATATAGAGGTGTGGGTGGGAGGGTGTGTAGATGGGTGTTCTCATACGTGTGGGATGTTGGTTGGCGTGTTATTGTAAGTGTTCGTATAGGTGTGGGTGGGTGTGGGTGTCGCCCCCTAGCTCTCAGCGTGTCATTCCGTGCTATGGTTAACGTTTGACAAGTCTGGTCGTAAGGGTAAACAGAGACAGAGTTTTTGTTCACACTTTTCCATGCGCAGTTACAATAAGTCTGGTAAGATGAAAAGTAAGCATTCATGTGTACAGAAGCGTATATTTGAGAGTGCAGAGGTGGGCGCATTATCATTTCTCCTAAGCCTGTAAATAGATGTTAATGTCAAGCTTGCAAAATTGATGTGTTAGCGGTGAATACAGTGAGGCTTTTGACTAGTCCTGCTGGCGAAAGTAGTACAAATTAGGAAGGCATTGTTGAAAGGGAAGAAAAATTATTGGTATCATTATTATTATTATTATTATTATTACGATTTGTGTTTTCTCTTTTTCCTCTCTCTCTTCTCCTTTTCTCTCCCTCCCTCTTACTTTCCCTTCTTCCTTGTTTGTCTCTACCCTTTCTCCTCTTTCTCTTCTCTTCTCCTTTTCTCTCCCTTCCTCTTACCTTCCCTCCTTCTTCCCTATCTTTCTCTTTCCTTTCCTGTTTGTCTTTACTCTTATCCCTCTCTCTCTCTCTTCTCCTTTTCTCTCCCTTCCTCTTCCCTTCCCTCCTTCTTCCTTATCCTTCTCTCTCCTTTTCCTCCCATTCTCTCTTTTTATCAGTGCATCTTCTAACCTTGCTTTATAAGACTTGGAATTGTTGTTATTACGATTTGTCTTTCCTCTTTTCTTTCCCTCTCTTTCCTCCCATCCTTTCTTTCATCAGTACATCTTCTAAACCAACATTATAAAACTCGAAACTATAACGCGTCACTGTAAGATAGCAAGGGAAAATCACGTCTATCCTTTCGTTCTGCACCTGAAAGCGATAACCATGAATGTCTGTGCTACTGCTTACCTCTAGTGATAAACAATGTATTAACAAGTGAGTATTGTGGCTTGTGATCCCATAGTGTCGGTGCAACAAGCCACAGGTCACCGCAAGGGCCCCAGAGCTGCCACGGAACCTAACTAAACCCATATTTTTAAACATATCGGCACCTAAAAGTTCACCTATTTGAAAAGCCTGTATTAGAAGTTGCTGGGATTTTCATGGGATGTTTTGTGATCCTAGTGATGGTTTTTGATAACTTCTGCATATTAGGGAAAGCCGCTCATGAAAGCCCTAAGTTCACCTATTTGAAAAGCCTGTATTAGAAGTTGCTGGGATTTTCATGGGATGTTTTGTGATCCTAGTGATAGTTTTTGATGACTCCTGCATATTAGGGAAAGCCGCTCATGAAAGCCCTAAGTTCACCTAATTGAAAAGCCTCTATCGGAAGTTGCTGGGCTTTTCATGGGCTGTTTTGTGACCCTAGTGATAGTTTTTGATGACTTCTGCATATTAGGGAAAGCCACTCGTGAAAGCCCTAAGTTCACCTAATTGAAAAGCCTCTATCGGAAGTTGCTGGGCTTTTCATGGGCTGTTTTGTGATCCCAGTGACTGTTTTTGTTTTTTTTTTTTTTTTTTTACAGCAAAGGAATGAATGGGAAAATCACTCATGAAAGCCCGGTTAACCCTCTCTGCGGCCTTGGAAAATAGTCGTAATGGGGAGCCCGATATGTCTAAGAACGTGGACTCTATTCCGCTGGCCTCCGCAACCTTACCTGAGTCTGGGGCTATGATGCTCAAACCTAGTGTTAAGTTGACGTAAGTTCAGAAACCCAGGAAGTCTGCTTTACCGTATAATACTTTCCCCTACCTGTTGTTGCTCTGACATTCATTAGTCGTTAGGTATCGTAAGTGTAACGTGACTTTGAGATATCTTTGACGGAGTGCTTTGCTTGTTGAGGGATTGTTAGTGTAAAGGATAGTTGATAATTAGTTACGTAGAAGTATAGTATTTGTTTTAAGGACACGATTCAATGGTGTTTGTGTCATGTATAAGTTTGAATGTGACTTCAACTATAGCAATCATTTATTTGTTTTAGTCATAGAATTCTAGCTGTTGTGTCTTAGGTGAATAGTGCCATGTATAATTTTCAGTGTGACCTCAAGGATAGCAACCATTAATTTCTTATAGTGATAGAATTCTGATGTTACAGCCAAGATGATGATTTGTGATGTATAATTTTCAGTGTGACCTCAAGGATAGCAACCATTAATTTCTTATAGTGATAGAATTCTGATGTTACAGTCAAGATGATGATTTGTGATGTATAATTTTCAGTGTGACCTGAAGGATAGCAACCATTAATTTCTTATAGTGATAGAATTCTGATGTTACAGCCAAGATGATGATTTGTGATGTATAATTTTCAGTGTGACCTTAGCGATAGCAACCATTAATTTCTTAGTGATACAGTTCTGCCGTTATGGCCAAGATGATTTTTAATGTGACCTCGACGATAGCACTCATTAATTTCTTATGGTGATATAATTCTGACGTTGCGGCCAAGATGATTTCAGTGTGACCTCAGCGATAGCAACCATTAATTTCTTAGTGATACAGTTCTGCCGTTATGGCCAAGATGATTTCAGTGTGACCTCAACGATAGCAACCATTTCTGATATTTCTAGTGTATAGGAAGGCATAGTAAGTCCCTAGTTCGCGTAGCGTAGTCTCATGTGTAGTGTTCTCTTTTGTGTTATCTCAATGTTGGCTGTCAGGGCTTGGTGTGCTCTCCATGTCTCTCGGTGTTGTGTCCTGCAAGGCGCTCTTATGGGACCAGCAAGCAGTCCCCCTCACACAAAGACAGCTCTCGTGTTTTTGATCCAGGTCTTGGAGGCTTGGAAATACCTTGTGACCCCCGCATACACACAGTTCTTATACCGTGTGACCCCCGCATATGCACAGTTCTCAGAGTTCTCGCGTTATGTATCCAGGTCTCGGAGGCTTGGAAATACCTTGTGACCCCCGCATACGCACAGTTCTTGGGGCCCTTGTGTTATGTATCCAGGTCTCGGAGGCTTGGAAATACCTTGTGACCCCCGCATACACACAGTTCTTGGGGCTCTTGTGTTATGTATCCAGGTCTCGGAGGCTTGGAAATACCTTGTGACCCCCGCATACACACAGTTCTCAGAGTTTTTGTGTTATGTATCCAGGTCTCGGAGGCTTGGAAATACCTTGTGAGTGTGTTTGCCAGTTTGTTGACCGTTCCTGGCAGTGCCCATGTTAGGAAAGTGACATGGGAAAATTGAGGAAAACTAAGAAAATCAAATATGGATAAAATTTTGATTGGGGTATTTGATTTTTGGTCCTCAGGCTTTATATTTATATTTCATACTTATACTTAACTTTATGGAACTTTTTACTTTTTACTTATACTCAAACTTTAAACTTGATACTCAAAATTGATACTTATCTTTACACTTTATACTCAAACTTTATTCTGAACTGCATTCTTTATACTCAAACTTCATATTTTATCCTCAAACTTTAAACTTCACACTTACACTTTATACTTTAGCTTTATACTTTATACTCAAAACTTATACTTAACTCCATACTCACACCTACTTTACATTTCAACTCTACTGTTCCTCAATTTTCCGGGACACTTAATTTCATACTTTACACTTAAACTTTAAACTCACACCTTCTACTTTATGTTTTAACTCACTACCTCCCCTGAAAATCATACCCACACCTACTTTACATTTCAACTCTTGCTCAAATTCTCCGAGACACAAAATGGCAAACATATCCCAAACCGAAAGGCCGGACTGCTTGGTAAGGGACTGAATGAAACCTTTGAAATACTACATACTTTTCTAACACACACATTTTATATATAACTCCTGTACAGTGTTAGGATGGAGCTGACTAAGTGTTCAACAGATCATCTTTTTCGCCTGTATTTTGTCATTTCTGAATCTGCGGTGTTGCTTTACCTTCCCTTCCTTTTACTTCGTTTTCCTTCCCTTCCCATTCCTTTCCTTCCTATCCTTTCCCTTACCATCCCTTCTTTTTCAATCTTCTCTCTTTTCCCTCTCTTTCCCTTCCCCTCCCTTCCCTTTACTTCGTTTTCCTTCCCTTCCCATTCCTTTCCTTCCTATCCTTTCCCTTACCATCCCTTCTTTTTCAATCTTCTCACTTTTCCCTCTCTTTCCCTCTCCCTTCCCTTTTCCTCCCCTCCCTTCTTTCCCTTCCAATCCTTTCCCTTCTATTCTATGGCTCTCATGTGTATCTGTGGCCTGGTGACCTTCCTGTATGTAAGTTCGACAGTTGTGAAGGTGTCTTACTAAATGTTCACTGCATTTTCACTCACTCAATGCTCTCGGAAGAATAACTTACATCTCATTTCATACTTTTTTATATATACGTATATAACTTTTGATGTCTTTCTTTTGTACTTGGATGGGGTATATATGTTGACTGATTCACACACACACACATACGTCATTTTATTTAGTCGAGAACCTTACGTGTGGAGACTATAGTTAGGTTTGAGCACTTACGAGGACACTGTATGGCTGCAAAACTTCCCCTAAAGCTGCCATATGTCTGTGTGTCTGTGTGTGTGTGTGTGTGTGTGTGTGTGTGTGTGTGTGTGTGTCGGTTCACCCCTCGGACGTGTGTATCCCCCCGTCAAGCTTCCCCCCCCCTCGCTCATTCACTGCCTTTCCGTTCTTCGTTCTGTTTCGGTGTTGTGTCAGTCGGTCTGTGTCAGTGTGCCATTCCTATACATGCAACGTTTTCTATCAGTATTATTCGCGTGCTAATGCTATGAGGGCTTAGTGCAGATGTGGCCAAGTACTAGTTCCTTAAGTTGACTGAGTGGAGGTGTGTGTGTGTGTGTGGAAGATGACTCAATGGAAGTTTGTGTGTGGGTGCAGGTGTATGGAAGATGTCTCAATGTAAGGCTGTGTTCAAGGGTGTGTGGGTGTGGAAGATGGCTCAACGGAAGTTTGTGTGTGGGTATGGGTGTATGGAAGGTGTCTCAATGTAAGGCTGTGTTCAAGGGTGTGTGTGTGTGTGTGTGTGTGTGTGTGTGTGTGTGGAAGATGGCTCAATGCAAGGTTATATTCAAGGGGGTGTGTGTGTGTGTGTGTCTATGTAAGGAGATATCTCATTGTAAGGTTGTGTTCAAGGGTGTTTTTGGTAACGTATAAAGTAAATGTTATTTTAAATCCTACTGGAGAATATAGGAGACGATAAGGTTTTGAACATTAAGAAAGGAAATAAATGAATGTTAAAAAAAAATGCTGAAAACAGTTGATATTAAGATGTCCTATGTTAAGACTAATATTGCTGTGTTACGGACTGATCGAGGCAAGATGTCCTCTGTTAAGATTAAAACTCCTTTGTTACGAGACTTAGAGGCAAGATGTCCTATGCCAAGACTAAAATTCCTTTGTTATAAGACTGATAAATGCAAAATGCTCCATATAAAAATTAAAATCGCCTTGTTACGAGACTGATCGAAGCAAGACGTCCTAAGTTAAGATTAAAACTGCTTTGTTACGAGGCTGACCGAGGCAAGGCATCCTAAGTTTAGATTAACATTTCTTTGTTATGAGACTGATCAAGGCAAGATGTCCTATGCCTGTTGATTGTTGGGAATATAATGTTACTCAAAAATCTCCCTGGAAAAGCTACATATCCATAACATTTGATTAATTAGGCTTTCATAGGTTCAGTAATTCATATGTTAATAGAATGGAGTGTTGGATTCTCCTCCATAATATTTGTTTTGATATGTATAACTACACAAAACCTTATAATTTTACTTCATGCCAAACTTCTTATATTATAGTCAATGTTGTCATCATATATAGATTTATTTTTATTGTCACATGTATTATTGTTTTGCTTCATATATACAGTGTATTAGGTAATGCATTGCTGCACTATATGCTCAGTTTTATCATTATTTACTTTTGTTAAGGTGATGTTATGTTACTGGAAAATCTATAAAAGTATTGATAAAGTTAGTCTGAATTTCTTTTCCCCTAGAGAGAGAGAGAGAGAGAGAGAGAAGATATGTTACAGGAATAGCAAGTTAATCGCATATGCCATCAAAATAATCCCTTCACTATAATTTATAACTATAATTTCTTTTCCCCTGGAGAGAGAGAGAGAGAGAGAGAGGATGTTACAGGAATAGCAAGTTAATCACATATACCATCAAAATAATTCCTTCACTATAATAGTCAGTGGGTTTAAATTCCGCGGCAAGACAAGGCAATGACAGGAACCATCAACATTCGCGATATGTGAATTCGCTAACAACGAACACTCATACTAGGCTACACACCAGAAATTATGGTTGTCGCCTATATGAAAAAAATATGACTAACACTATTTACAGACTTTCTTTAATCATCTAAAACGAATATCAAGTAAAAGAAGCCAACAGCGCATATCTATCAACATTCGCGATATCTGAATTCGCTAACAACAAACAATCGCTCATACCAAAATAAATAGTTGCAAATGAAAAAAAGGCATATGACTAACAGTATTTACGGAGTTTACTAATGCGGGATGAAGGAAAAAGAAAGGCAGGAACATAGAAATTTGTGAAAATACTGCGGAATAGGAGAAAAAGACATAGAAATCCGTGAAGGCTGTACAGTAGAATAAAAGAAAGGAGGAAAACATGAATCTAGAAACGTATAAAGACCAGGAAAGAGAAGTAGAACAATAAAGGAAGACCAGAAAAAGGAAAACGAGAAAAGAAAGACACAAAAAAGACCAAACAGCGACCAAGACCGAGACCAAAATCACAGGAAGGTAAACAGAAGAGCTGCAAGGTGAGATGAAACGTCTTATTTCACCCTTTAATAACACCCCCAACACCTTAATAACCTTCTAAAATCCATAATCGTGGTCCAGAGATACTATATTAATGGTCATAAGGGTCAGGGAGGGTCACAGGAGGCGTAGGGGAGGTCATATAAGACGCCGGGTCAGCAGGTCACTCCCGCGGCCCCTTGGGAGTCATCATTAGAGGGCCCTTTGGGAGTCCCCGAGTGACCTTTATTTTAGGGTCACAGACGGTATTTGTTGGTACAGTGTAATGCTTTTTCAATTGGATTTATTTTTATACCAGGAAAAATAGTTACGAAAGCCCAGTGTCCTCCCTTGCCAAGTTAGGGTGATGACACTCGATGCTAGGAGGTCACAGGACATAGAGAGAGAGGTCCAAGTTGGTCAGCCCTTTTAAGCTGTCATTTATTTAAGGGTATTTGTATCTCAGTTGATCTCGTTCATTTACTTGTCCTGTTTATTTATATTTGCCGCTGGGCGAAATAAAACTATAATAATAATAATAATAATAATAATACTTCATTGCTTTTACAGAGAATTTGTCTTGTGCTTGCCATAGTATAGAAGAGAAATATAGAGGTTTAAAAAAGATTACAAGATTATTATTATTATTATTTTCTCTTCCTTACAATTTTATCTGGTCCCTCATTTCAGTCTTGTCTTCTTATATGTATTTCCACATTCACATTTTTTTGGCTGACTTTTCACCCCAATTCTTGTTTTAGTTTCCGTCCTCTCATTTTCCAGCAGTCACCCGGCAGGTCGTCATGGCGGTGGAGTGGGGCTCACGGTGGAGTGAGGTGCGGAAGCTGCTGGAGCGGCCGGGGCCCTTCACCCACCCAGACTTTGAGCCGTCCCCCGACACCCTCAAGATGATGCAGGAAAATATCAAAGTCCTGGTGATCGGTAAGGAGGAGTGTGTAATTTGTACCCTTGAGAGGAGTGAGTCAAGGAGGTGTTTTTCTCTGTTATTGAAGGAGAAAGAAGATTAATTTTTTTTTTTTCTCACTTAATAGTTTTTCTCATATCTCACCTTGAATTAGAGTAGAAAGTTGAAGAAGGTGATGTTTTTTTTTAAGAGTGACATTGGTATTTTATCCATACCTCAAATTAGAATAGAAATTTGAAGATATACATATAATGTTTTTTTCTTACATGATCAAGTTGGTATTTAATTGTCACCTCAGATTGGAATAAAAATGATGATGTTTTTTTTTTCTTACACAGTCAAGGTTATGCTTCATTCTGACCTCAAATGGAAATGTAAAGATGTGTAGTGACCCCAGGATTTGTCATTACCATAAAACATCTATAATTCAGAAATGCAGCTAAATACAGAGCTCTACAAATGCTTTTTTTCTCCTCTTTTTCTCCCTTTTCTTCTTCTCTTTATTGTTTATTTTGTTAGTTATTTTGTTAGTTAGTTTAGATTTTATTATTAATTTATGTTTTCTCTCTTCCGTCAGGAGCGGGAGGCCTCGGGTGTGAGCTGCTGAAGGACCTGGCGCTGATGGGCTTCACCAACCTCCACGTCATTGACATGGACACCATCGACCTCTCAAACCTCAACCGCCAGTTTCTTTTCCGCAAGAAGGACATCGGCCGACCCAAGGCGGAGGTGGCGGCGGAGTTCATCAACCAGCGCATTGACGGGTGCCATGTCCAACCGTATCCTTTGTTTGATGACTGTTTGTTTGTTTGTTGTTCTCTCAGTGATATGAACATTTAGCTTTTAAGGGTATGCATAACTTCTTTCACTTATACTTTTCTGGCCAGTGAATTAATACTTAACGCAAACATAATACATAACTTGATACATAACCTTCCTGTATCCATTGTTTGTTAGCCCTCAGTGATATGAACTTCAAGCAGGGAAGGCATAACTAATCTAATTTATACACTTTATTCCCAGTGAACTAATATATAACTTACATTTAACTTCACATAAACAAAACTTAATACATAACATAACTCCTTTTTTGTGTTCCTGGTGAGGAGATGAAGTTTTTGTGTTGAACCAGTGTAACACAACACGAGAGATCTCACTTGACAATCACCAAAGATCTCAATTGATAAAGAAACACCAAAGATTTCTATTGACAAACAAAACCCCAAAGAAGCAGAGGCAGACAGACAGGTTATCCTTCCTTAGCCTCCACCTCAGATACTACAAGAAGATCCAGGACTTTGACGACGATTTCTACCGCTCCTTCCACCTGGTAGTGAGCGGCCTGGACTCCATTGTGGCACGGCGCTGGATCAACGGCATGCTGCTCTCCTTGCTCTGCTACGAGGACAGTATGCTGGACCAGGTGGGCTGAGGAGGAGGGCTTTCTTTTGTGTTGAGGCAGTTTTTTAGCTCATTGTTGCGAGTCGAAACTAGTACATATATTTTCTTTGAGTTCCTGCTTCTATGAGGACAGATGTTAGACCAGGTGGGCTATGGAGGAGGGTTACCAGTGGATGTATTTCTGTTTTGTGTTGAGTAAATTTTCTAGTTCAGTGGTTTAAGTCAGAAATATTTACCCTACATTTATTTTCTTTGGGTTCCTGCTTCTGTTATTTTAGCTAAAGAAGAAGCAATCCCTTTGGTTATTGTCCTGTTTGTTATTCGCCGAAGATTGTATAAAAGATCTTGATCACGTGTGTATAATAGCAAATATGTTGGCCTTTCATTTTTTGTGTACTTATTTTCATTCTTATTTTTCAAAGATTATGATCTCCAGGATATCCAGTATGTCTTGTTATGAGTGTATATACATTTAGTGGTTCTATGAGTAGGTTGAAATATTATACTAGATGTTAAATGTAGAAGCTTCATTCATTTGAGAGTTGTATAATTGAGTGAGCTGTGTTGCCTTTCAGAGTTCCGTCATTCCGCTGGTGGACGGCGGGACAGAGGGGTTCAAGGGGAACGCGAGGGTCATCCTGCCGGGCCTCACACCTTGCATTGAGTGTACGCTGGACCTCTTCCCTCCACAGGTGTGTAAGGGGAGCTGTCAGAGGTGAGTTAAGGCAAGTCTTTATAGTGGCACCATCTTGCTTGTGTAATTTAACTAACGGCCATTGCTCCCCGCAGATCAACTTCCCGCTGTGCACCATCGCCCACACACCACGACTCCCTGAGCACTGCATAGAGTGGGTGCGGCTGCTGCTGTGGTCAAAGGAAAACCCCTTCTCGGCAGACACATCAATTGACGGGGATGACCCGCACCACATCAACTGGATTTTTGAGAAGGCGCAGAAGAGGGCGGCTGAGTATGGCAAGTTGATCCAGTCCTTCAGTCTTTTTAAGTTTATATTTTACTTCTTTTGTTTTAGATACTTAGTGATGGTTTTATAGCCCGTATTTTTAACCCATCTGCTGCGATTGGCACGGATTTCGCCTTCACTGGTAGCCTGATAACATACATACAGGTCTTTCTCTGCCTCTGTGGTGGATAGTGGAGTGTTTTCCATGTGGTACTGGTATGGTGGATATCCCCTCCCAAGGTGCAGGACTTTACTTTTTTCTTCATTAAATTGTAGCAGCCACTTTTTGTTCCATTTCTGTAGCTTGGTGATGTCTTGTAGGAAATCCACAGTGTTCTCCATCGCCATAAAGCCACAGACACACACACACACACAGCAGTTGACCCTAACCTCCATGCTGTTTCCAGGCATCACGGGGGTCACGTACAGACTGACGCAAGGGGTGGTGAAGCGCATCATCCCAGCCGTCGCCTCCACCAACGCCGTCATCGCTGCCGCCTGCTGCACTGAGGTCTTCAAGCTGGCCACCTCTGCTTGCACCCCAATGAACAACTACTGTGTGTTTAACGATTCGGATGGCATCTATACTTACACTTATGAGCAGGAGAAAAAGGTGAGGGGCCGGGAAGGGACACTAGCAGCATTTAGTATATTTCATAAACTAGAGAAGATGGCGCCACTCTAAACACTTGCCTGCGCCATGATGGGCTGGGGCCGAACACCATCCAGGCCCCTCAAGCAAGCCTACCGGTGCTATAGGCGTATATAAAAAATAAAAAAATAAATAAAATAAAATCATATGTACTCAATCTTAATCTTCATCTTCGGTCTTTTGCAGGAAGACTGTGTGGCATGCAGTCAGGTGCCCAAGGAGCTGGAGATCCAAGCGACCGACAAACTCCAGGACATTATAGCCATACTCACGGACTCACTCCAATACCAGGCGAGTCAAACAGTTCATCCATTTTATTTTTTTCTTCTTCTTTCCTAATAATAAATCCATCTTCTCCCATTCTTGAGGTCAGACTTATTTATTTATCAATGTATAGTTATTTATTCTTTATTTATTCCTTTATTTAGTTTTTTTAGATTATCATGTCTGTGCTTTGAAGTTTTTATTTATTTACTAATTTAGTTTATATTTTTTTTTATTTATTCATTTAGTTTAGTTTATTAGTGTTTTGTCAAGTACTGTGTCTGTACTTTTAAGTTATATAGTTTTGAAAAAGCCTAAAAAAGATGCTAATTTGACTAATAGTTGACCTGATTATGCATATCATTTTATTTTTTTATTTTTTGAGTGTTTTGTCAAGTATTGTGTCTGTTCTTTAGGGTTATATAGTTTTAAAAAGGCCTAAAAGATCTCAGTTCAATTTTCAAAGTATATCTAGTTATGTCAATTTTACATTTATTAGATTCGGTTCCTTTGGGTTATCGAAAGTTTCTCCCACAGATGAAGAAACCCGGACTGCAGGCGATGGTGGACGGCAGAACCAAATCACTGTACCTACACTCACCCGCTTCCATTGAGGAGAAACTGAGGCCAAACCTTAAGAAAACAGTGGAAGGCAAGTACCAGGGGTTGTCGTGCCATAGAGTCCGTAATAGAAAGGTTCCTCTTGGCTAGTTTTTTCAAGGTGCACAGTAGTTATTGGAAACTGATTCTTCGTAACATAACCTGTTCATAAATTGGAGTCACTTGTGTTAGAAAATTATTGATCACCAAACTGAAGCTAATACGTAACAAATATCTGTAGTGCAGGAAGTCTAAAACCACAATTAGTTACCCCAAAAGTACATAACAATCACAGTAGTTCTTTTGTCCTCTACAGAACTTGGGTTGCGGGACGGCATGGAGATCGCTGTAGCAGACGTAACTTCCCCCAGCACTGTCCTCTTCAGGGTTAAGCTTAAGTCCTAAGTCTCGATAGATCTTTTCCATGTTTTAAATTGTGATAACATTTGTGTGTGTGTGTGTGTGTGTATGTGTGTGTGTAGGTTCTTCAGTTCATAATTATAAAGGAACTGCTTCTTCACATTGCACGTTACCAAGGGAAAGAATTAAATGTCCAGCTTATACGCAAATTGTTTTATTGTGTGCGCTGGACGGAAATGAAAATAGACACAACCTCTGACACCCCATTCTTAATTCCCTAAAAAGCCAAAACGTTAGAAAAATCAGTGGAAAAATACGCCAGACTATTTATATATATTTTTTTCCTCTCCCTAAGTCAGTGTTGAGGTACGTGTGACTTATCTCAGGCACTCACAAGCGACTCGGATGCTGGCTGCTTACCCCAACAACCCAAACAACCTTCTGTACCAACTTAAAAATAAACACATAAGGAATGATAACACAGCAGGTGATATTTGAGGCATCCAGAGAAGTTTCGTAAAGGACAGACAATTTTTCTTAGTTCGCATCAAGAAAAACAGGTTACACATCGCAGGAAGAACAGGAAACAAGTTGCATAGAAAAATTGACCTTGTGTTTGGTGTATGAAAGGTTGGTATTCCCTTGTGACGTATATCTCGTTCTTGTTCTTCCTGGGAGGTGCAGTCTGTCTTTCCCAGTGCAAGCTAGGAAAAAACACTGCCCCTTGCACCTCTTCTCTGCCATACGCCTCACATGTTACATTACTGGTGTGCGTAAACTCAATGGCACAGCTTTCCCCCCTACACTATACTTCGTCTCTGCTACGTATGAGAATAAGCTCGTTGTCTAGATATACATCCTCAAGCACGTCATTTTATAAGTTAGAATATATTTTGTTTATCCTCTGTAACCTTTGGCAGACTCTGACTAGAATATCTTGAGCTTGTGAAGGCCACGCACTACTCGGCTTAAGGCAAGTCAGCTGAAGGCCACCTATGGTTCATTCTTAGACTAGATGAGAGGCTGGCTGGCTAAGACCTACACTAAAACCTTGCTTTAATATACTGGAAGCAGCCACATTAAAATTATTGGGAATTTCTATCAATCCAGGGAAATGATCTGATATTTGATAATGGTAATTTTTAAGGGAATGACTCTTAGATTATAATTATGGATACAACCCGCTGCTTTTATCATGAATACTGCAGAGGAGTTCACAGGTGGAGAGTTTTCTTATGTGATAGTTGCCTTTAAGGGGGGCACGTCTTATCATTATGAGGCACTGCTTATCCTACCTTAGAAATCATTCCGTAGTCTAACATTACAAATAAAATACAGGGCTTTTTTTCATTATTGTTTTCTTTGTTTTGCCCTTGAGCTATTTCCTTTACTGTTAAAAAAAAAAAAAGGAGCTTATGAATGTTCCTCTGAATGAGAAGCATCATAAGAAATTTAATTCATACTTGTTAGCAGAAAACCTTCCACCAGATGACAATGTTGAGGGCACATAATAAACATCTGTAAATTTATAGTTGCTACTCTTTTATCAAAACTTATCTATTACGTGACTTTGCTGTGATGGTAGATTTGCCATCCCATCGAAACCTGCCATTGCAAAGCTACTACGAACATCACAACCCTTGGACGGAATGTTGCCTCGGAGCTGCTCCCTCCGGTAATACTGCGCTGACTAGGGGCAAAACAGTGGCGGGCAGCAGTGACGGCCAGGCCTGCAACCTGCATGTGCCGGGAAACACTAATGGGTCAACATAAGAAAGTGAGGTGCGGAGAAAAAACAAAAACTAAATAAAAAAACACTTAAATGGTAAACACTAAAATGTGAGAGTCGAGAGAAGAGAATAGGAAAGAATAGGTAAGATGTATCAAACACCACACCACACAAAGCAACAGAAAATAACCTCACATAACCAATATCATTACGTATATAACCCCACTTCCTCCGACCATACCTGGGGCTCAAGAGTAAAAGGCGACTAGTAAAAATCACAGGCGAATGAGATCAACCGGTAAAACTGAGATAACTAAACAATAATAAGAAAAAACAATGAAATAATGACCACAGAAACAGAGCTGGGGGTGGGACAGGACTGGACGATACACATAACTATTTTTCTATGTTACCGCAGCCTATCCAGCGTCAAATCCTGCCAAACCCTCATTCAAAATACTAAGAAAACTGAAGAAAATAAAAATAATAAGAAAAAACACAAATGGTCACAGAAACAAAGCTGGGGGTGGGACAGGACAGGACGGAATTAGGGTAAGTCACGCCCCGTTCACTTGGTCCCGAGGTTCTCTTTGATCTGATTGGTGAGCCACTCCACCCCCTCGTGCAGGCCGTCCCCGGTGATGGCATTGGAGGCCGTGATGTGCCAAGGCTTGTCCGTGATGCGTTCCAGCCCCAGCGCCGCCGACACCTTCACACTGCTCACCGCGTCCCTCATATCCATCTTGTTGGCGAAGAAGAGAATGGGCAGCCGACGGGTCTTTATCTGAAAATGGTTTAGTGTCGATCAATGGGGACATACAGTGGGGGGTGCGTCGCCTCACCCACCCTATGACGCCAGGCTCTCTCTCCCCCTCAAGATATGGTAATTGGAGTGTTCGCAAATGGTGTACTAGATGCCTATTAACACCAGAAGTTTAATTTTTTCTTAATTTCCTACGGCAGGGAGTTTTTGTTTCCTCTTCTTTGTGCTTTCTTTTGCGTTTGTTTTTTTACGGCGAGAGGCAGAATTTCAGGTGTACCCATGAGCTAACTCCTAAACGTAAACAAAAAATAAATAAAATAAAAAACAACAACTCTGGAATAGGCGAGGACAATCTTGCCTACCTCGGGATGCTGCAGTAACATGTCAAGCTCGTCCTTGGCCACCACCAGCCGTAGCTTGTCACTGGAGTCCACCACAAAGATCACGCCCTGGCAGTCATGGTAGTAGTGCTCCCAGAGGCTACGGTAACGGCCCTGCCCAGACATGTCAAACGCTGTGAAGCCAACATTTCTAGCTGCAAGGAAGGGAGACTTTGGGTGACTCTCAGGGGGGTGGCAAGGTACTCGTGTTTCTTTTATTCATTCCTGAGTGGTGGCTGAGGGCGAATGCATTGCCAGAGAAAAGTCACAGCTCCAGACGGGACTTGTTTCATAAAATGTATAAGTGTATGTATTTTATTGATGGTAAGGGTTAAGTATAGGGTGAGTCTGCATATTAGTGGCTTAGAAAAGTAATATAAAGTAAAGAATATAATAAAGAAAGGTGTTTGGGGGCATGTTTATATTAGTAATCCATGGAACTTGCAGAGGAAAGAAATGTATAGCCTCTTGGACAAAATAATCCATGTTTCCATGATTTAGAAAAAGAAATATAATTGAGGAAGGTGTTTCTGGACATATATATTTACTCGTAAACATTTAAATTTGTAGAGAAACGAGTGTATAGCCTCCAGATCTTAAAGCTATTTATCGAAAGCTCTAAGGAAAGCAGATTTATGAGCTAACACCAACACATGTCGGAAATATAACCACTACTGCACCAATGGCAACAGTCGACTAGCTTAGCATCACGAGAACCTGCTAATATATCCAATAACTTAACGTACACCATTGCTACGAGACTATAAGTGCAGTGATCATTGTCGTAACTGATCTGTCTGCTGCTGAGATTCTAAGTTCTTATAATTCTACTTGCAGTCTGTCCTATATATAACATGTCAAGCTTAGGCAACATGCAGCAAGGGAAAATTTAAGTTTCTAGTGTTATCTATCATTACACAGCTGGTGGGACTCACGCTTGGCCCGCGGCACATTCTCGGAGCTCACCTAGACTCACGGCTCCCCTCAACCTCCTCCTCCTCCTCCTCTTTCACACCCTTCCTGCCTCCCTTCCTTGTAAATACACCTCCGTCTCGTGCGAAATGACAGACAGAAGAAGCATGGTAGTTTATTTAGTGTTTTTTGTGATTGGTTTATGAAGGAAAGTTACTAAAGTGTGACAAGAGTATTTTTTTTTTTTTTTTTTTTTTTTAGTTTATCTAGTGTCTGTAATCTGTTAATTAGTGAGAGAAAGTTATTACCGCGTGACAGTAGTTTTTCAGTACAGGTGTTGAATATAACATTTGGTTTGTGTATCTGTAATTAATATGCTCCAAATTTTATGAAGCTGAAGCATAAAAAAAAACTATCGTCAAAATATAATGCAATACAGTCTTTATAATAATCAAATCAATAATAATAATTGGCGAGTAAATTTTCATATCTCAGTTCAGTTTTCCCGGCCAGCAAAACCAGACACAGATATAGGCTTGTTATAGTTATCGTCTAGACATTGGCAAGCCTTATGGAAACTGTTTGTCTTCTCATTTCCTACAATTCTTCACTGGCGTAGTATGCTCTCTGATTTCTTGTTACTTGTATTTCACTATTCAACTAGGATTTTCTTGTCGGTGTGATTTTTTTTACTTTACCTGGGTAGGAAGACTAACTGGTATAGTGTTAACAAATGGAAAATAGTCTCAAGAATTAGTGACTTGGCCCCCACCATTACCATAACCATTACCACCCCCACCCCCTCCTGCTCCCACCCTCCCCATCCACACAGCCCAACACAACCTCACCTCTGAACTTCTCCACATTGAAGCCCACCGTCGGCACGATCTCGGTGGTCTTCTGGTCCTCGGACTTGAAGTGGTTCAGCATGGTGGACTTGCCTGAGTTGTCGAGGCCGATGACCAGCACGCTCGCCTCCCGCTTCTTCAGGCCCAGAGCGAAGGCCAGCTTGTCGAACATCCCCATGGTCGAGGCCTTCCGGAGGGTGAGCTTGGGGTTCAAAGGCTCAGTTTCTCTTCTTTTTAATTGTTATTCCTGTTCTATGATATCCTGTTTTGTTTACTTTTCTTTTTTTATTCTTTTTATTGGTGGTTGTGGTGACGTATGGTTTCCTGGTAGTGTTAGCTTGCTTTATATAGTTATATGTCAGTTCTTGGTTTCCTCTCTCGAGCGACTTCTTTAAACTCAAAATTCATCTCTGCCTGTAATAAGAAAGGAAGCTAAAGTGAATAGTGGTTTATATTGATTTAGTAGTGACTCAGCTAGGCTATTGTTTCTTAGTAATGCTAGTCTGCTTCATATATTTAGCAGCCCTTTCTTGTTTTCCTCTTACAAGCCTCTTCTTTAAACTGGAAACTCATCTCTGCCTGGAATGTGAGAGATGAGAGCTGTCATTTCAGGGTTGTCCTATGACTGGTAATTGTGGAGATTGACTCTGCACCTCCAAAATATGATATTACACCTCCATAGTATAGTTGAGGGACGAAATACATGTCCCTCATCCATGATATGAAGGCAATAGTACTTAAAGAAAAAGGCCTAATCCCCCTCCCTAACGATGTTGGGGACCCGTGGGAAATTGTTTTTATTGGGTAGGGGAGCAGATTTAAACTACTCCAACCGAACTTAACATAACATAACCTCTAATGGGGGGGCTTTGCCCCCCTTGACCCCCCTCCTAACCAGGGGGGCGCAGCCCCCCCTGGACCCCCCTCATATGTATGATGCGCTGGTAAAACTAGATAAGTACAACAGTATGCGAGACCTTGGAAAGGTTATTATTCTCGTGGGTAACCAAGTAAACCAAGTATTGGAGGCGTGTTGTGAATGTCCATATTTATACCCTATGGGTACCCTTATTAAACGTACCTATGCTTTTATTTTCATATTACAAGGTCTGGGCGCCTCACCACATCACCAGGAGGAAGGTAAAGGTGATTCCCATGCCGGAGAGGTGACGGGTGGGCGGTGACAGGTGACGGACAGGTAAGAGTTGTTGTTGACAGCCTGGGACGGGAACGTGACGTGAGCCTCGCCCTGCGCACGGCCCCGTTATGTGACCTCCCTCCCAGGCTCCTGCTGCAGCAGCTTAATTTGTAGGAGCAGAGAAAGAAGTGTAGGAAGGAGGAAAAAAAGAAGGAGAGAAAAAGATGGAAAGAATTAAAGATGAAAGGAAAAATGAACACTGGAGAATAGGAAGAAGAGGAAAGAAAGGATAGGAATTAAGAGGAAATGAGAAAGCTGTCATATATACTATCACTGCTTCATATTATATCCCCTTTTATTTGTCTTATATCTGTTTATATGAATATGGAAGGAATACCGGTGGGAGTAATTTGTATGCCTTATATAGTGGAAAATAAGAAGTTGAGTTGTTTTACTATATCAAATGTTTATCTTAAATTAATTAGTTAATTTGAAGTCAGAGCATATACTGTTAACAATGAACTTTAGGGATGAGCTGTCATGATGTAAACCGCCTTAATTAAAAGTGAAAGTGAAGTCAATGCCACGGGAGATTGGGTCAGCAAGGTCAGGTCAACTGTAAATAAGTTAGCTGAGATGCCACTACATATCCCAGTCTCCCTTTTTTTTTTACATATTATTTGGGTGTGTCCGGTGTGAGAGAAAGGTCAAACCGCCAGAGTGGATCATGATAGGTCAGGTCAGGTTAAGTCAGGTCAGCTGTTAATAAAATCACCTGTACATCCCAGCATATCACCTCTCCCTATTTTGACATATCTGGTGCTTTCCAATGCGAGAGAAAGGTCAGGTCAGGTCAGGTCACATCAGATCAGTCAGCTGTAAACCGAGTCAGCTGAGAGGCCGTTCAGCAGCGGTGCCACATCCAAGTCTCATTTATCCGTTTTATGACCTCTGTGGTGCTTTGTGGCCTAAGAACTCCACATATTTAAGTGCTAATGTGCCTTAGAGTGCTGAATAGTGCTGAGAGAGGTGTGGGAGAGGCATAAATAAGGAGAAATAAGTGAAATAAGGAGGGGTCTCATTTCCCCGTTTTTTGACCTCTGTGGTGCTTTGTGACTTAATAACTCCATATATTTGAGTGCTAGTGTGTCTTATAGTGCTGAAAAAGGCGTTAAATAGGGAAAAATAAGGCAAAATAAGGTGGTGAGGCGGCCGCTGACTCAGATCTTCACTTGTTTCCCGTGTTGACGAAAATGGAGGAGGACTCGCAAAATCAAGGTAGGTCCTTAAATCCTTCCCACACCTTTATTATCACCATCTAATTAATATAAACAAGTGCACAGGTGAGCCAAGGTGTCCGGGCGTCCATACCACTTACAATATGTGCTCTGACAGGTGTGTAAGGGTGTGATAATGGACGACACACCTGCCAGCCTTGTCTTCTCTGGGCCTGTATATGTGTTTTATTACGTCAGGTGTGGGATGGTATAGTTTTCAGGTGTGTAGGAGTTGTAATTACTGTCTCATATGTGCTCTGACAGGTGTGTGGAGGTTACATTATGCTCGACACACCTGCCAGCCATGACCCCTCTGGGCCTGCATATGTGTTTTATTACGGCAGGTGTGGGATGGTATAGTTTTCAGGTGTGTAGGAGTTGTAATTACTGTCTCATATGTGTTCTGACAGGTGTGTGGAGGTTACATTATGCTCGACACACCTGCCAGCCATGACTCCTCTGGGCCTACATATGTGTTTTATTACGGCAGGTGTGGGATGGTATGGTTTTCAGGTATGTAGGAGTTGTAATTACTGTCTCATATGTGCTCTGACAGGTGTGTGGAGGTTACATTATGGTCGACACACCTGCCAGCCATGACTCCTCTAGGCCTGCATATGTGTTATTACGGCAGGTGTGGGATGGTATGGTTTTCAGGTGTGTAGGAGTTGTAATTACCTCCCATATGTGCTCTGACAGGTGTGTAAGGGCGAGATATGGGTCGACACACCTGGAAGTCTTGCCATATGTGTGATGCCAGGTGTGGGCTACGAAGGAAGGAAGGAGGAAAGAAGGAAGAGAAATAGAAGGAAAGGAAAGGAAGAAGAGGAAAGAATAGATAGAATGATGAAATAAAGAATGAGAAGAGGAAAGGAAGGGAAGGGAAGAAAGATGAAAAGAAGAATTAGAAGAAGAAAGGAAGGATAGGAAGAAGAAAGAAAGGGTTGAAAGAGGAAAGGAAGGGCAGAAAGAGGGTAAAAAAAGGGGAACAAGGAAGGAGAAAGGAATAATGGAAGACAGAAAAGGATATTAAATTAGTAACTGAAGGAAAGAGGTGAAAAAAGGAAACAAGGAAGAAGGAAATGGCAGAGGACAACAAAAATATTAGATTAGTTGTTTGATAGGAAATAAGGAAGATAGGAATGCCAGGAGACAGAAAAATATATCAAATTAGTATACCTTGATATGCTTGGTGTTAAAGGTTCGAGATTTAACAGAAGACAGTAAAAGGATGGAAGAAAGTGAAGAAAAAAAGGAAGGAGAAAGGAATGACAAGGCAGAAAGCAAAAAAATGGTAAAAAATGAGTATAGCTTGTTATGCATGGTGACCCGTGTTTCAGATATATGCCGGGTGTGTCGGTGCGAGGGGAGCAGCGACCGCCCCCTCTTCCACCCCTGTATCTGCACGGGCAGCATCAAGTTCATCCACCAAGACTGTCTGGTGCAGTGGCTCAGGTACTCACGCAAGGAATACTGCGAGCTATGTAAACACCGCTTCCACTTCACGCCAAGTAAGTGTATGGGGTGGCTGTGGGTGTTGATCTAGTGTTTTTTTATATATAGGGCTTTGTGAGGGTGGGTGATTAGTATGGCCTGGTTGGTGTGGTTTAGTTTCAGAATTACATTAGTGTATCATCACTTTGTTTAATGTCATGTAGAGTATCCCATATAATAAGCAAAAATCCTTCAATTCCATAACATTCCTCATTAGAGAGGAAGATCATAAATGCTATCTATCTATATATATATATCCTTATATAGTAGAAACTTATAGTACATAGAATATTGTACAGGATGAAGGCTCTGTGTCTTTCCTTTAACCAAAAATAATGTCATGTTGTTCGATTATAAAGAAAATCTAGTGACACAATTATTTTTCATTCTACATTTAACAAATTTTTGTAGCATACGGTACAGAATAAAGAGTTTGTCTCTCCTTGAACCAAAAATAATGTTGTGTTATTGAATCGTAAAGAAAATCTAGCTTCCGTTAAACTTTTCTCCCCCTTCAGTCTACTCACCAGACATGCCGAAGAGGTTGCCCATAGCAGACATCCTCTCGGGTCTGGCGCGGAGCATGGGCACGGCGGTGAGGTACTGGCTGCACTACACGCTGGTGGCTGTCGCCTGGCTGGGGGTTGTGCCGCTCACTGCCTGCAGGATATACCGGTGTCTCTTCACAGGCTCGGTCTCGTCAGTTCTCACCCTGCCCCTGGATATGCTGTCGACGTGAGTGTTGACATCACCTTGTACTTGCTTGGGGTTTTGTAGGGTAGGATCATGCTTGTAAATTTTCTATAGCAATTTGTTTTTATTAAACTTAAAATGAATGTGTCAATGGGAGTGGTTTTTCCTCCTTGTGTTTTTAAGATTGGATCAAGCTTGTAACTTTTTTTTTTTTTTTTAACTTGTTTATACTTTAGAAATAAATGCTTATACATATATACTTTTGATGCATTGTGCTTACTTGCTTACTGTTTATTAGCAATGTATTCTATCCACTGATTACTTGTCACTTAAGAAATTTGTTTGGAAAGAGAATATTTTTACAGGTTTAATACTTTTTATATACTGTCATTGTGTTGTGTGTATGTGTCTATGTATGTTTTTACAATACTGGTAACAAAAGGAACTTAAGGACCAAAAACAAAAATGGTTATATTCTTTATGTTTAGTCCTCTGCATTGTTCCTCTGACATATATCACCTGAGTCTAATGAGTGCTTTCGCAGGGACAACCTGGTCTCGGACATCTTCCACGGGTGCTTCGTGGTGACGTGTACACTGAGCGCCTTCATCAGCCTGGTGTGGCTCAGGGAACAGATCCTGCATGGCGGGGGGCCGGACTGGCTCGACCAAGACATAGCGCACGAGGTGAGTCCAGGGCCCTCACTCTCCTGCACCACAAGGAGAGAAATTTAGGTTAGGTTAGGGTTGGTTAAAAGGAAAATAAGGGAATATATTTATATCTCCGGCTGCAGCAGAATTGTCTCCATCTCTCCCTGTTCTGACACTCCCTCTCAGCACACTCAATCCTGCTACTTCCAACTCTCTCGCTTCACTATTCACTCACCCTAGTGTTCCACTTCACAGGTGGTCTTCCCCTGACACCCCCCCTCCCCCAATCCTTTCCTCATACACTCTCTTCACGAATTCATTCTCCCCCATTCTCATCACATGTTCAAGCACTATGCTTCACCCACTCCACACTCCACTCCTTTTGCTGTCACACCCATACCAAACTGCTCATACA
The DNA here is from genome assembly GCF_024679095.1 of Eriocheir sinensis. NCBI lineage: Eukaryota > Metazoa > Arthropoda > Malacostraca > Decapoda > Varunidae > Eriocheir > Eriocheir sinensis. The sequence continues at coordinate 17,606,200 of NC_066537.1, forward strand.
TGCTTTCATTACTTTCTCCATCCCATCCTGAAACCACTTGCACCTCGTATATGACTCATTTCTACTGCACACATTCTCAATTGCTGTGCTGCATTCCATGTCCACGTCTCATGCATAATTATGACATAGTTGGCAGGGTAATACTGATGTAATGAATATGAAACTCCTTGCAGCATGAACCTCCCGGAAACTTTGGTCTGCTGAATGGCGGGAATGGTCCAGTCGGTGGCCAGGCCGGTAATGAAAACCCTCCACCCATCGAGGGCCCCAACGACAACATAGAAATTCTCGAGGACCCCGCCCCCCACCAGGAAGTCCCTCCGCTACCCCCGAACCAGAACATAGGCGAAGGTGACCACACACTTGCTTTGTTTCTACTTTATCCTTGAATCTATGGATTGATTGCTTTGCAGGGATGAATGTATGAATGTTACACTGAATACAGGAACTTATATAAATGATGAAGAGCAGGAGAGGCATCAGCTAAATAGATGTATAAATAAACAATAAACTACAACAACACATCCTCAGGAAAGCCTTGGATAAGAGTATATAAGAAGGCCTCACTATCCCAATATACAAATGAACACAGCAACAACAAAGCCTTAGATAAAGAGTGTATATATATTTCCCTACCTATCTTTCAGGGGACGGCGGGGAGCTCCTACACGAGGGTTTACCGGGGAACAACAACCTCGACCCAGGGGCTGCAGCGGACGACCTAAACTGGAACCCGATAGAGTGGGACCGGGCAGCTGAGGAGCTGACCTGGGAGCGCCTGCTGGGCCTGGACGGGTCGCTGGTGTTCCTGGAGCATGTGTTTTGGGTGGTCTCGCTGAATACCATGTTTATTCTTGTTTTTGGTGAGTGGTGACGGAGTTTGGTGATGGGTTTTTTTGCTTGTCTCATCACCTTTCTGCTCGTCTTTTCCTCCTTATTTTGGGTCATATTACTGTCTTTGCGTCTTCTGTTACTTCATATGGTTAGTGTATATCTTAGTCTTAATTCTGTTTTTTCCTTCCTTCTAACTCCAAGGCATGTCCATAATCCCTTTTTCCTTCCCTCCCCCCCAGCCTTCTGCCCCTACCACATCGGGCACTTCACAATAGTGGGGTTCAAGCTCAAGGGGTGGGTGTCCGCGTCGCACTTTGAAGGCCTCCTGACGGCGCTGTGTGGCTACTGCATGGTGGGGCTGTGTCTGGTGCTGCTACACACGCTGGCCGCTATATCCAGGCTCAACAGGTGGGAAGGGTCACCTGTGGATGGTTGTTGCTCTACTTATATCGTCCTTTCCCAGTGGTTCAGTTTAGGATCGTTAATAATTCAGAATAGACATAGGATAGGAATAGGGGATAGTTCAGCTTTGGAAATAGACCAGTTCAGGAATAGAAAATAGAGGAATAGGTGTAGGAATAGTGTATCAAAAAAGTACTGTCACTATAAGAAGGAGTTAGTATATATTTCTTTCAATAGAGAGACTTACTGAGTGGCTTGGTATAGGAAAAGTGTACCAAGGATGTTCTGTGTTGCTGTATAAAAAGGAGTTGGAACGTATTTCTTCCTATAGAGAGACTTACTGAGTGGTTTAACATAGGAATAGTGTATCAAGGATGTTCTGTGTTGCTGTATAAGAGTTAGATGTGCTTCTTCAAATAGAGAGACCCAGGAATAGTTTATCAAGAGCGTTTTGTGTCCCTCTACAGGCCGAAGCGAGTGTTGGGGCTGTGTTACGTGGTGGTGAAGGTTGCCCTGCTCAGCGTGGTGGAGATAGGAGTGTTTCCCCTCATTGGCGGCTGGTGGTTGGACATCTGCTCCCTCTCACTCTTCGACGCCACACTTAAGGTACTGTCACACAAACATTTTGGGGCTCACTCACCCATATCTGTTAAGGTTTTCATAGAAGTTGTGTTAGTATATCCAAGGGTAAATATATGAGCCTAGTGACAAGGCTTCTGCACTGTAAAGAAGAAGAAGAAGAAGAAGAATCAACATATTAACTTTGTATACTAAAAACTGTGGGGTTGGTGTCGGCAGGATCGCGAGGTCAGTTTCAAGGCAGCTCCTGGCACCTCCATGTTCATCCACTGGCTGGTTGGAATGGTGTATGTCTTCTACTTCGCCTCCTTCATCCTCCTGCTGCGGGAAGTGCTCAGGCCCGGCGTTCTCTGGTTCCTCAGAAATCTAAATGACCCGGACTTCAACCCAGTGCAGGAGGTGAGCATCATTATTATCCCGGTAGCAGCGACGGGCCAAATTTGTGGCTTTACCATGTAGGAACGACGGGCCAAATTTGTGGCTTTACCGTGTAGGAGCGACAGGCCAAATTTGTGGCTTTACCGTGTAGGAGCGACAGGCCAAATTTGTGGCTTTACCGTGTAGCAGCGATGGGCCAAATTTGTGCCATGATATAAACCCCCCAAAATAGACAATACATAATCTGATCACAAATGCTTTGATATATATTATGAAATGGTTTGTGTGAGGGGTGATTTTTTCTCATTTTTCTCGCTTGGAGTGACCATTAAGAAACATGATCCCCGCTGCTACCGGGCTATTTATTACTTATTTTTTTTCATTAGGAAGTCTTTATCCTAGTCTTCAGTCCTCTTAGTCTTCTTTTTCCTGATGTTTTGATCTATATTGCTTTGTACCATTTCATAGGTCCTCCTCCTCCTTCTCTTCATCCTCCCTTCTGTTTTCACATACTTTGCTTTTCACATGCTTTACTTTACTTATCTTTTCTCACTACAGTAATTTGTTTATTAATTTTCCTCTTCGATTTGCACTTATTTTCTATCAAGGGAAATCAAATCATCTGCTGTTGTGTTTTGGAGGAAGAAAAATTCACTGTAAATTGAAAAGAAAACAAAATGGGATCTAACTCTCTCTGTGCTTCCCCCAGATGATCCACCTCCCCATCATGCGACACACCCGGCGCTTCTTGGCCTCCATGGTGATCTTCGGGTGCACGGTGCTCCTCATGCTGTGGCTGCCCATCAAGATCATCCACGCCTACTGGCCCTCCTTCCTGCCATACCACATCACTCTCTCCAGGTACACAAACTTGTCACTACTCTATTTAGGAGCAGTAAGTAGTGGGCTTTTTTTTTATTTTATTTTTTATTATTATTTTTTTTTTTACGCCCTTGCACTGTCTCTGCTGTTAAAAAAAAAATCATGCATCTAAACTGTCAGACTCCTTCCTCCATGTAAACTGCCCCACCACAACTATACCTACAGTCCCTCCTTTCACGTTACCAGTACAATAATAAAGCTTATGAGAAGATGTCCATAGTGTTCTTGTGTCTTCCATAACTTTCGTATATCTTGTTTTGCCTTCATTGGTCACATAAAAGTAATTAAAAACAGTCTCTGACCTCTCAAACTCACTCAATTTGCAATAATCATCAACAAAATAACTTTAGTATCTCTGCCCTGACTGATCCTGGTTACAGAAACATTATAAAACTATCTACAGTGTTTTTTTTTCATGCAATCTGTAATCATCGTCAACAAAAACCAACTTCCGTGACTCACCTTCCTTTCCCATCCCATCCTCAGCGACACGCCAGTGAGTGAGTTGTCGCTGGAGCTGCTGCTGCTTCAGGTGATCCTCCCAGCCCTATTGGAACAAGGCCACACCCGGGTCTGGCTCAAGCTGGTGGTACGACACTGGTGTGTGGCTGTGTCCCACCTACTGGGGCTCAGATCGTACCTCCTGGGGGATGTGGCTCTTGATCCTCAGGTGGGTGAAGCATTTGTAAGTACTTGTGGAGGGCTGGGTGAGTTTTGGGACGTGTGTGTGTGTGTGTGTGTGTGTGATAGGTTTGTGTGCGTGTATGTATTTGAAATTGTATATTGTCTCTGTTGGAATTTTGTGGCAATATATTTTCCCTTTCATGCAACCATTGTAAAACTTGCCTATTAACCCGGTAGCTGCGGGAATCATGTTTGTTAAAGGCCCCTCAGAGAGAGAAAAATGAGAAAAAAATCATCACTCACAAAAACCATTTCATTATATGCTGGTATATCAACGCATTTGTGATCAGTTTATGTATCATCTATTTTGGAGGGGGTTCTCTTTTTTCCTGTCTTCCAATTCTTTTTCTTCCCCCATTTATTTTTTCCCTTGAGCTGCTTCCTTTACTGTTAGAAAAAAAAAAAATAATAATAACCATGATGTAAATTCCAGGGCGGAGGAGTCGTGATTGGTGGGGACACAGGAACACCAGGGGGCGGGGAGGCAGCCGCCCCCGCCGCTGAACCACAGGCGGCCGCAGCACCACCCCAAGAGGAGGCCGCCGTCGCAGAGGAGGAGCCGCCAGCAGACCCTATAGTGGAGCCTGTGGTGGAGGAGGCCCGAGGTGCAGCGGCGGTGGTGGTGGCTGGTGGAGGAGTTGGTGGAGTCGGTGGTGTTGGGATCATCGGGGCTGGGGCTGCTGCCGATGCCCTGGCGGGGGGTCTCGGGGCTGCCCACCAAGCCCTCCTGCAGCGGGATGGCCCTACAGGTGGGTCTGGGTTGTCCTCAAAAGCTATACACCTGTTATTTTAAACCTTATATTACTCCTTCAGTAATACTGTGGCCGATATATCTATTTTGACCCTCTAGTTAGTGATGTTGAGTTTTTGTACCACCTCTAATGACTGAGCTTGTAATATATTGACAGCTGTGAAAATCCAACACTTTTGACGAACTCCATACCAAAGAGGGAATGACAAAGCCAAACTAGCCATAATAGCCAGGTATATGCTCCCTATTAGTTAGTTAGTTATTCACTATGGCGAAGAAAAGATTTACTTCGTCATTCTCTTTAGTTATCTAGGTTAAAGTTACTGTTTTGTTACCTGTATTTCATTTTAGAGGAGCAGCAATTAGTGTGCTTTTCTGTATTCTTTCTATATTACCCTTGACCTGTTTTCTTTACCATACAAAAGAATCTCTATCCATTATGGTGAAGGATTTACTAAGTCATGCCCTGAAGATTTCTAGGTTAAGAGTATTTATTTTGTTACCTATTTTTGATCTTGCTCGAGCAGAAATTATCAGGCTTTTTGTTTTTATTTGTTTATTACCACTGAGCTATTTCCTGTACCATAAAAAGAACTGTAATCTATCCAGTGTGGTGAAGGAAAGATTTCTAGGTTAAGAGTATTTATTTTCTTACCTATTTTTGATCTTGCTCGAGCAGAAATTAGCAGGCTTTTTGTTTTTATTTGTTTATTACCACTGAGCTATTTCCTGTACTATAAAAAGAAATGTAATCTATCCAAAGTGGTGAAGGAAAGATGTACCAATTCATGCCGTCAGTCAGTCACATCCGTCTCTCCTTTAGGGTTCCAGGCGTACGTTCGGCCACGTTGGTTTGGCCTGCGCATCCTGGGCCTGGTGGTGGTGATGTGCCTCAGCCTCACCGCAGCCTCCATCATCTGCCTCACCCTGCCCGTGCTGGTGGGGCGACACTGCATGTACTTCGCCCTTGGGGACACTAAGGTAAGAGCCGGGATATTGGCGATCATCTATTTCTCTCTGTTTTATTTCCTCTTATTTATTTATTTGGTTAGTTAATTGTGGTTATCATTTTTTTTCTTTGTTTTCTTTTCCATCTTTTTTTTTCCTCCGTTTTTTTCTCATTTTCCCTAATTTTCCTCTTCTATTTTATTAGTTAGCGAATTATGGATACTAATTATGATTGCATCACTACTAAGGTCAAAGAGTTACCGATGCTTTCGCCTCTCCTCAGGTGCACGAGCTGTATGCCGGGGCATGCGGGCTGTACCTGTGTCTTCTCAGCATCCGTGGCATCACCCTACTGGCCTCCTGGATAATGCTGGGCTGGTCGCAGGTCATCCTTCGCCTCCAGCAGTGGGGCATCATGGTATGGCCTTCCCCTGTTGTGACCTTGACCCTTGTGCCCTTGTGTGGCTCTCTGATTTGTGTACCTTGTGTCTGTGAGTCTTGGTAGCCACTCACTTAATCTCTCTCTATCTCATTTTTGTTCTCTTTCGTTCTCTCATTCTCTTTCTCTTGTTCTCTCTCACTCTTCCTCTCTCTTTCTCTCTCTTTGTCTGGATTAATGCTTTCGAATACTTGATACCAAACCTGATTATGGGAATGAAAGTAGAAGAAAAAGAATTAGAGGAGAAAAACTCAAACACACACACACACACTCACACACACTCCCTTTCTCTCTTCCCTTATCTCAGCTGTTCTGCTCTCCCTCCCTCTCTCTCTCTCTCTCTCCCTCTTATCAGTCAATGGGGAAGTATATATAGTCTTATCAGTATGAGAGGAGAGGATAAGCGAGCTGTTCCTACCTGTTGAGTCGCATTGATTGGCAGCTGATTAGGAAATATATCATTGACGGGTCATTGACTTCTTGCAGGAATGATTAGGGAAGTTGTTTTATGATTTTTTTTAGTTTTATTTGCATTTTTGTTGAGAGTATTTTCTTCTTTGTCTTCATTTTTCTTCCATTTTTCTTCATCTTTTTCTTCATCTATTTTTTCCTCTTTTTCTTCTTCCATTTCTTCTTCTGTTTTTTTCATTTTCTTCTACTCCCTCCTCATTCTTCTTCTTTTTATTCTTATTGTAATTCTTTTCAGTTTCCTAATTTTTTGTTCCGTCCTGCAGGGTCTGAAGGCTCTCATCGCGCTAGTGGTGGTGGCAGTGGTGGTGCCCCTCATGGTCGGGGTGTTAATGGAGTTGGTCATCGTGATACCCCTGCGTGTGCCCCTCCACCAGACGCCCATCCTCTTTCTCTGGCAGGTGAGTGTAAGTGCTAGGATATGAGTTTGCCTTGGTACCAGATAGTCTTTTGTTTCGTCATAAGTTGTTAACCCAGCAGCTGCAGGGGTCATGTGTCTTAGGTTAGGTTAGGTTAAATTAAAGGCCCCTCTAAGCAAAATGATGAGAAACAATCATCACTCACGCAAACCATTTCATAATATATATCAACGCATATGTGATCAGTTTATGCATCATCTATTTTGGGAGGTTTATATCATGGCAGAAATTTGGCCCATCACTGGTACACGGTAAAGCCACAAATTTGGCCCGTCGCTGCTACCGGGTTAAGTATACGATCAGACACGTAACTTCGTCTTATGCAGTCGTATTTCCTTCCCTGCTAGAATTATGTTTGCCTCATGAATTCTTGGGAAAAGTACCAGTTTATGTCCATGTCCTATCAGTCAATCCCTACAGCATGAAGGTTTGCATGTCTTTGTTTAGTATTGGTCATGAATTCTGATTAGCCCGGTAGCAGCGGGGATCATGTTTCTTAATGGTCCCCCCAAACGAGAAAAATGAGAAAAAATCACCCCTCACACAAACCATTTCATAATATATATCAAAGCATTTGTGATCAGATTATGTATCATCTATTTTTGGGTGTTTAAATCATGGCACAAATTTGGCTCGTCGCTGCTACACGGTAAAGCCACAAATTTGGCCCGTCGCTGCTACCGGGTTAAAAGTAGCCATATGTCTCATCAATTCTGGCTCTTCTGGTTTCATTCATTACTTTAACACAATAACATATGTCTTTTCATTTTCTAAAACATGAAGCTTTGTATTCCTCCTTAATTTCTGTGACATTAAGCTATATGAAGTAAGGTTTAGATTAGTTGATATATACTCTGTTTTCACTACCTAACATCTATAGAAATATGACACTCAATTTTGGTTCACACAATATCTACACTTCGTAATCTGTTTCCTGTATCTCCACACACAATATACTTCCTAACCTGTTTCTTGTATACAAAATCTACCTATTTCCTTTTCCCCCCACACATGTCTACCCATTTCATGTTTTCACACACACAAAATCAACACATCCTAACCCATTTCCCATCCCCTCACAGGACTGGGCGCTGGGGGTCCTGTACACCAAGATCATGTGTGCCCTGGTCATGATGGGCCCAAACTGGTGGCTCAAGACCAACCTGGAGCTGATCTACTTGGGGGGGGTCCGGGGGCTTGACCTCAACCTCCTGGTGGGTCAGACGGCCCTCCCGGTGATAGCCTGCCTCGGGGCCTGCCTCACGGTACCCTTCGTCACGGCCCACTCCATCGCACCCTTCCTGGCACCCCCGAGTTCCCTGGTGAGCCTAAGAACATGTGGTTGACTTGTTTACTTCTTCTTCATCTTCTTTTTCTTCTTCAAAATACTGATAGACTGACAAACTCACACACCCTCCTGACACACTTGACAGCCCTAATCCCTATTCTTTGTATGGTGATAAGGAGAAGCTGATAACAGGTAACACACACACACACACACACACACACACACACTTTACATTGTCACACGGTTTAATTAGGCTTCAAGGCACAACCATTCGCCTCAAGTCCTTCGTAACAACCTTCAGCCTAATAGTGATAAGAAGTCCTTCACAATGCAACCTGATAACAGCGTCTTTCCTCCTCTTGAACTTCACGTTGTCACACAGATTAGTTACGTTTCAAGACACATCATAATTATTAGCCTATAGTAATAAAAGTAATCCTAGAAATGTGAAACTCCACACAACAGAAACTCACAATGGCGTCTTTCCTCCTCTTGAACTTCACATTGTCACACAGATTAATTACGTTTCAAGACACATCATAATAATTAACTTGTAGTAATGAAAAAGTGATCCTAGAAATATGAAACTCGGCAAAGCATAAACTCACAATGGCATCTTTCCTCCCCTTGAACTTCACATTGTCACCCAGATTAGTTACATTTCAAGACGCATCATAATAATTAACCTGTAGTAATGAAAAAGTGATCCTAGAAATAAGAAACTCGGCAAAGCATAATCTCGTACGTTGTCTTTCCTCCTCCTCAGATCATGGTGGAGCGCCGCATCTACCCTGCCCTGCTTATCATCACCCTGCTCTCCAGCCTTATCATCATGCAGGTGGTTCAGTTCACCCGCCTCTATGAGCACATCAAGAACGACAAGTACCTGGTTGGCCGCCGGCTGGTCAACTACGATCATACCAACAGCCAGTCCCTTCCCCCGCCCCAGCCTGAGAGCGAGGTCGCCCCCTTCGTCAGGTGAAGGGGAAGAGGTGTAGCAGAAGGGGGTTGTGTAAGTTATCCTCCCTCTTGTACTTTGCGCCTCCCCAGTCACCTCCTCTGTCTCTCGCTCTCGTCACCTCACTTCACAAACCACCACCATGTTCCCTGTCGCATCCCGTCATGTGTCTGTATATATATCCATGTATATGTATGTATCGTGCATTGTATCCCCTTCTTCCTCCTCCTCGATTTCCGCGCCGACGTACGTAAACGCGCCGGCACGATTCCGCAAGTGAGAATTTACAAATCTAACGTCGTAGGCCGGCTCGGTGGTTTCCTGGTCCTTACGTGCGGTGCCGGAGTACATCTCGACTTGTCTCTATATCCTCTTGAGTCTCCTAAGTTCCTACCACCCCCATAGCTACAGTGAAAGGCTCCTAATGCCATAGCCGGTAGGACTACGCCTCACGCTCTAGGTCCATTCTCATTGCATTAGTCCAAGAGTCCTGGGTATAAGAAGTGTATGAAGTGTGCCGAGAGGGATACATAACGCACCTCCAGCTAATGTGATGTCGCGTGATAACTGGTGTGCCATTTACGAGAGAGAGAGATTGAGGGAGAGAACGAATGTGTCTGTCACCAGAAAATGCTCAATTCGCTAGCTAAGAAGCCTGGGTGATGGGGTGTATTTAGCATAGATGTGTGATGTGGAAATGAAAAACAAATAGAAAATCAAGGTAATACAAGGAGAAATGTGAAATGAGGCTAGTGATGTGGAAGGGAAAACAACATCACATCATAATAATCAGTAATGTGAAGTGAAGATGATGTGGAAGAAATGAGAAGAGAAGAAAAGAAAAGAGAAGACAACAGAACATCATGATAACCCAACCAGTGAAGATGATGACGTAGAAATGATAACAACAAAACATCGTAATAATAATGATAAATAAAGTGCAGTAAAAATGATGTTGAGGAAAAGAAAAGAGAGGAAAAGAGAAGACAACAGAACTTCATGATAACCCAACCAGTGAAGATGATGACGTAGAAATGATAACAACAAAACATCGTAATAATAATGATAAATAAAGTGCAATAAAAATGATGTTGAGGAAAAGAAAAGAGAGAAAAAGAGAAAAAACAAAAATCATGATAACTCAACCAGTGAAGATGATGATGTAGAAATTATAATAACACAATAAATAATGAATGCACAGTGATGAAAATGATAGTGAAGATGCAAAAGTAATAACAAAATAACGTCACACTAACACAACAAGTAACGAATGCACAATGACTATGATAATGATAATAATAATAATGATGATGATGATAGTTATGATGTCCAGGACTCCGCATGCGACCCACCCACTGTTCATGTTACCCTATCGTCAAGTCAAAGATCCTCCCATGGTGTACATATGTAGATACGATCGTGTACGAGCCCCACCCGTCTCCCGCTTCCTGTTAATATATTCCAAAGTGTGTGTAGAGTTTGTGGCTGTCGTGTGGGAGACCAGGGGCGAATTGCGACTCTCCAGAGCAGACGAAACGCTGATTACTATAGCAAGTGTGTGGTGTATTTTTGGGGTCCTCGCGCAAGGGTACTTTATGTTACGACTGATGAAGGAAAGTCGGAAAGGGAGAAGAGCTGCGGTTTGGTCCTAGTGTCGTTTATTAACCGAGCTAATGTGGACTTAACTTGGAGTGCTCTAGCAAGTGTGTGATTGTATTTTTTTATTTTGGTCTCGCGCAAGAAAGAAAACTATTATAATGTCAGTCAGAAAAAGAGAAGAGCTGGAGATTGTTCATACTCTTTGTTTATTGACCAAGCTAATGTACATAAGAACGTAAGGAGTCCGACTTAACCTGGAGTACTCTAGCAAGTGTGTGGTGTTGGTATTTTTCGATTTTGGACCAGAAGATAGAAAACGTATATTACAGTGACAGTCTGAAAAAGAGAAGAGCTGGAGATTGTTCCTTATTATTGTTTATCGAGCTAGCTAATGTGGACTTAACATGGAGTGCTCTGGCAAGTGTGTGGTGTTGGTATTTTTCGATTTAGGATTCGTGCAAGAAAAAAAACTATATTATAACGACAGTCGGAAGAAGAGAAGAGCTGGAGATTGTTCATACTACTGTTCATTTATTACACTGATATGGACCTAACTCGACCAACTATAATGACTGTGATGTTTATATTTTTCAATTTCAACTCAGCGTAAAAAACGAAGACTTATTACGACAGTAGGAGATCAGAAAAGGGGGAGAATGTTCTTACTTGTGTTCATTTATTACACTGATATAGACTTAACACGACCTGCTATAGCAACTGTGTGATGTTTATATTCTTCAATTTCAACTCAGCATAGAAAACGAAGACTTATTACGACAGTGGGAGGTCAGAAGAGGGGGAGATTGTTCCTTAATATTGTTCATTCATTACACTGATATGGACTTAACTTGACCTACATTAGCGACTGTGATGTTTATGTTTTTCAGTTTCGACTTGCTGTAAAAACAAAGACTTTTTACGACAGTGGGAGGTCAGAAGAGGGGGAGATAGTTCTTAGTTATGTTCTTTTATTACATTGATGTGGACTTAACTCGACCTACCATAGCGTCTGTGATGTTTACATATTTCAGTCTCGAGCAAGAGAGCTTTTTATTACAGTGACTGAGAGAGGAAAGTCGGAAAAGAGAGACAAGCTGCAGATTGGCCCTAGTGTTTATATAGCAGCTGTTTATTTATCATGCAGTGTTGTAAGGAGACAGGGCAGGACAGGAACCATGCACAACCTAGCGATCTGTAAAGCATTGTATCATACTGGGGCGAGGACTGGTATGTGTGGGAAGGTGTGCATGTGTGTGTGTGTGTGTATGTGAGGTAGAGTCTGTTTGCAAAGGTATTAACTAGCATGATGTCCACACTTGATACACACACACACACACACACACACACACATACATACACATACATACACAGGAAATCAAATTAGTCATACATACACAATTTCTATTTTTCACTTAATTTTTTTTCTTCTTCCACAAAAAAATTAATGAGAAAGGTATTTGATTTTTATTATTTGGCCAATGTACTCCTATTTATTTAATTATTTGTTTGTTTGTTTTTGTGTGTGTTTAAACCACGTAATAATGACTAGCTAGAATATATTTACCTAAAGAATTCTCTCTCTCTCTCTCTCTCTCTCTCTCTCTCTCTCTCTCTCTCTCTCTCTCTCTCTCTCTCGTTGCCACACCCTCTCCTTCTTAAATAACTCCTAATTATTTATATGTCACCAATTAACACCAATATTACCTGTACTGATGAGATATACAATTATTTTCGAGTTCTCATATAACCCAGAACTTTAATAATTCGTTTGGTTTAATTTATGCAGCTATTAACACTCATTTTTACTTAGTATTGTTACTTAGGGCAGTTTTTCAACCCTCTTATCCTTCCCCTCTCTCCTATGCTTAAGTTACGGGTTCTCAAGTGGAGTTTCTTTTCTCCTTTTCTTATAATTTCTTGTATATTTAAGTTACGGGTTCTCAAGTGCAGTTTCTTTTCTCCTTTTCTTATAATTTCTTCTATACTTGAGTTACGGGTTCTCAAGTGCAGTTCTTTTCTCATTTTCCTCTAATTCTTTCTATATTTAAGTGATGGGTTCTCAAGTGCAGTTTCCTTTCCTTTTTTCTTTATTTTATTCTTTCTTTTCGTCTAAAGTTATTATTTAAACAACCAGACATCACATACAGTTATCAGTTATCAATGTGCGAGTGCGTAGTAGTAGTAGTAGTAGTAGTAGTAGTGGTGGTGGTGGTGGTGGTAGTAGTAGTAATAGTAGTAGTAGTAGTAGTAGTAGTAGTAATAGCTATTTATATATATACGAGAATGCCCAAGGACCTATTCTTTATTTTCTCAGATAGCTTTTGTAAACAGACTCAAGTGTGTGTGTGTGTGTGTGTGTGAGAGAGAGAGAGAGAGAGAGAGAGAGAGAGAGAGAGAGCTGTATAAGGCGCGCCATAATGGAGTGGGTGAGTGTTTTCCTGTAAATATTCCGATGTAAATATCACGTACGTCTAATTATATAGCTTTTTCTGTGTGTGTATGTGAGTGTGTGTGTGTGTGTGTATGGAAAAGTGTACGATAATCTTTCTTTATCAAATACATGTTTATTATTTTTTATTGATGTTTGACTTATTAACCATTATATAATTAAGAACTTAGTGATATGTTATTAGGTATTTATTTACAGGTTTTACTTATATATAGAAAAGCGAGGAGGTGCAATATACGTAGCAAAGAGAGAGAGAGAGAGAGAGAGAGAGAGAGAGAGAGAGAGAGAGAGAGAGAGAGAGAGAGAGAGAGAGAGAGAGGAAATGGATTAATATTAAGTAAGAATGGAGAGGGAAGGGAGAGAGAATTGAAAGGGAAAATGGAGAGAAGGGGAAATTGAATAGAGGAGAGAGAAAGAGAATAATGATATGGAAGAAGAGAGAAGGCAATGAGACGGATGGAAGAGAGAGAGAGAGAGAGAGAGAGAGAGAGAGAGACGGAAATGAGGTATCTCTATAGGCTAAGGACTAAAGATAGGCTCCATAGATTACCATATCCAGCAATTCCTTTTTGTATATATGGTGGATCTACCTTACAATAGACACCTTACGAATGCCAGGAGTTAAAAAGTGAGTAAACTAAATATAAAATAAACATATGAATACGAAGAGTTAATAAAGGGAATTAATATATAGCAGAGAATAACGTTAAATAAGCCAAATTGAGAGGAATAGCCAACGATCGAATCACCATTATGAAAGAAAATGATAAAGCAGTCACTCGGAATATATTACCATTGTTATATACGGTTGTGATTGATTGATTGATAGTTTATTGTTGCAAGTGAACAGCAAAGGAGAAGGGGAATATATTTTCACAGAAGTATGACGTGAAAATGAAAACAAACAGAACAGCAGTTAAGACACAGAACAGCACAATATAAGAAATAATATGTAATGATAATAGATTGATTGATGGTTTAATTAAATGTTGCAAAAGTAAAAAAGGAGAAGGGAGGAATATGCTTTAAAATTTAGAACAGAACACTAGAAGACATGCAGAACATCATCACAATACAAGCAGTAATGTGTAGCTAATGATGCTTTAAAAATATATCACAGGAATTAATACATGTTTGGGGCCACCATCATCTCGGCGCCTCCGGATGTAAACAAACATCAGCTGACCCTCAAAGGCTTCACACCTCCCCTTGAAGCTTAACATTAATACCCTTTTTCCCGCCATTCAAGGCCGCAAAAAGCTTCCCATTGGCTGTTAAAGGGAAAATTAAGAGCCAGTGGGCGTGGGAGCACCGTGACCGACCTGCCATTCGTGGGCTTCACCGTGACGTAAAGGTTAATCAGGTATGCGAGGTCACGGCTAAGCGGCGGAAAAAGGTGACAGCTCTGAAAAAAACGACTCAAACTTGAATAAAATCCAGAAAACGGACATAAAACAAGTGAATACAGCAAGAAAATAAAGAAATAAGGGCGTATTCAAGGTCACGGGCTACAGAAAGAGCAGAAAAAGTTGACAGCTGAAGAAAAAACGATTGATTGTATATTGTTAAAAAAAACGACAAAAAGTCAAATAAAAACCAGAAAACGGACATAAAACAAGCGATTCCAGCAAGAAGACAAAGAAAGAAGGGTGTATTCGAGGTTACAGGCTACAGAAAGAGCAGAAAAAGTTGACAGCTGAAGAAAAAAACGACAAAAGACCCAAATAAAAACCAGAAAACGGACATAAAAGCAGCGATTCCAGCAAGAAAATCAAGAAATAAAGAATGAAAATTACAGTGCAATAGTGTGTGACAGAGGAAAGGTTAATACTGTTACGCCATTGAGAGCAAAAGTGTGTCAGGAAGCAGACAATCAAGAGGACCCAACTAAGAGGACCCAAGAAGATTTACAGGTCAAGAGAAGGAGAAGAATAGCCTACTGTGAGTCTGGGGTTGGCATGGCGTCCGGGCTGGCGTGTGGGCGTGGCTGGGGCTCCTAACACTCCTTCCTCACCCTGATACTCCCTTATACTCCTCCCAGCACATATTATTTTTAGCTAATATGTTAATTATGGCAGTTTTTCAACCCTCTTATCCTTCCTCTCTCCTCTACTTAGATTACAGATTCTCAAGTGCAGTTTCTTTTCTCTTTTTCTTCCAATTCCTTCTATATTTAACCCGGTAGCTGCAGGGATCGTGTATCTTAAAGGCCCCTCTAAGCGAATTAATGAGAAAAAATTATCACTAACGCAAACCATTTCATAATATATAGTACCAACTCATTTGTGATCAGTTTATGCATCATTTATTTGGGGGGTTTATATCATGGTAAAAATTTGGCCCATCGCTGCTGCCTCATTAAGTTTGGTTCTCAAGTGGTGTTTCTTTTCTTCTTATTTGCACGGGGGTTAGCGAGGGTAGTTCAGCTGGGGTCGGGTCATGCCTTGATTACTTGATTTACTAACTTTACAGCCTTTTCCTGAGGTTACAAAACTCAGAAATTATATAGTGTAGTTAGATAAGGGTTGTTTTAATTGATAGTTTACTGTAGACCCAATACTAGAGGAGAAATAACTAGGAAAACCAGCCTTGCAGTGTTGTGTTTGAGTTGACAGAATATTAAAAGTAGCTACTAATCCACTGTAGGTTTAGATAAAAGAATAGGAAAACTAGTTAGGTTACTGTAGATGAGAAATATACTAGGAAAGCCTTGAGTGCTAGCAATGCAACCTTCCCCATTATACTACATGTCTCAGGAAATGCATTATATGGTTACTAAAGTGTTATGTTACTTAATAGAGCAGGGAGAGTAGTCAGTTTATGTGTTTTTGGTCATGTGTTATGGATCCAAGTTCTTAGACGGGATTTACAGAATGTTCGGCCACTTGCTTGTCAGGGGTGTAACTCCCTAAAGCCATAGCTGAAGCCAATGCATTAACCCAAGCCTCTCCCAGCTGGCGATTGTGAGACTAACCAGCTCCAGGCGTGATCAGCTGACCTGTGGCCACTCTCTCTATCTGTAGGGTCTCTAACACCAGCTGTGATTTGAAAATGGCTTACATGGTATGGAGGACACTGTACACAATGTAGTCTATGGTTGAAAGTAGCTTTGATGTATATGTGTGTATCACAAGTGGTTGACTGATTCATTTGACTTATTTTTTACACTCTTAATGTTATGACACATCCTTCCCACTAAATTTAGATTCTTTTACTATGTCAGACATCCACTGTATACACATATATATGTTATTTAGACATGGATATACATGCACTGGTGAATATATCTTGTGAATTTTTATCCAAGAGTGTGCAGTGAACATCTTGCACTCCTGTTTGCTTCTTTATGATCACATTCAAGTGACATAGCAAAGAAGAAAATCACTCAACTGACATTGGTCCTCATTCACACCCCCGGCCCACTGCCCCTTAGGGAAACTCTGCACCATCCCCCTGGGCTGATGGTGAGCCCTCCTCCCTCCTGGTCCCCCCCTCCCCCACCCCCCAGGGCCAGGGTCGGAGATTCTTCCATGGGCATTATGCGACGCGGCACCACCCTGACGTAGGAGCCATGCACAGCCATGCGGTTAGTCGCCCACCTTGGTGTTGGTGCCGGTACTGCTTGGCACCTCCTAGGATCCTGTGCTGAGGACGCTGCTGCTGTAGCCCGCCAGTCACTGCGCATGTCTGTTACTTATTTATTTATTGTGACAAGGAGTAGGTGCAATTCCTCCTCCTCAGCCAGTGTATCCCTCCCTCCCCATTCCAGTCGTCTGTCTTGTGTCGCAGGCAAGGAAACCCCTCGTGCAGGCTGCGTAGTGTTGTTGTTGTGTAAATAAGTTGTTGGCATGGCTCTGCACTTCCTCCTGTACAGCCAGTGTCCTTAGTTAAATCACCTGATGGATGTTTAAATAATTAACTCATAAATTTTGTTATTCAAAGATGCACAACACTGAGTACTACATGATTGTTGTCCCGTCAGAATGCTACACATCACATTGCCGAGTGTTTGGGGTTGGATGTAACATTTCTTTACCCCTCCAGTGATCAGCTGTATCTCTGAAGTCTGTCTCTCACTTTCAGTCAGCATTCAGTCAAACAGAGCAATGGTAATAATTGCTTTTACTATTGCATGCATCTACACAGACATCACTAAACGTTATTCTTATTATTAATTGTTATTATCTTGTTTAGGTATATAATTTTATTTATTGGCTATTATTTCACTGTTTGCTATTTTAACAGTCCAGGTTGAGGTATTTCTATATGTAGGTAAAATTTTTGCAAGATTCCTTCTGTTCTTCATTCATTTTGCAAAGCACGTTGTTTGTGTTCACTGTGTCTGAACGAGACTTTTGCACTAATGGAAATTCTGTGTGTTAGTAAGTATGGGACACCCTGCACCCTTCATCTGTGTACTCAAGCACACCAGGAAACACACACAACTGTACACCAACCACATCACGTGTTTTGAAACCTTGTTTACCTGAACGGCCACCCAGAGGAGCACAGCTTAAGCTTTCAGTCTAGCGTGCATGCACTGTCTGCTGCTCGGCTGTCTTCTCTCTACACACTTACCCGTGATACAGGCAGACTTTTGCTGTATCATTACCGTATAAAGTTCAATGCATGCACCTTCTCCTTTTATACACAATTATTTTGTGGGCCGGAGGCTCGGTCCTGCTCAGGTGCTGTACATGAACCAGGCTTGAGCTGCAGAGTGGGTGGTTCAGGCTTGAGCTGCAGAGTGGGTGGTTCAGGCTTGAGCTGCAGAGTGGGTGGTTCAGGCTTGAGCTGCAGAGTGGGTCGTCCGTAAGGACTGTAAGCCTGGGTTAAGGTGCTGCTGGAGGCTGTCTGCTTCTCCAGGCCACAGACACACCTCTTGTAATAATATATCTTTGGCTGGTACATTGCCATCTGCTTAGAGCCAAGCCATATAGGAACTGCCACAGCCACAAGCTCAGCCTGATAGAAATGCTGTCATGCATAAATCAATGAAGCAAATGTTTTTCCAGTACATCTGTGCATTTTTGCTGGATTTCCAATAAATTGCCAAGTTTATATTATACTCTCGTATCCGAAGGTCCAAAGCACAACATTTCTCTCCAGTCTCGTCCTCGCCTCAGGGAAAACCCCGCAGGGAATTGTGTGTGTATGCTGCCCTATTACCAACCACAAGTAAGAGACCCGTGGATCACTGTGTACCACTCTTGTGCTAGAGCCGCTGAGCTGTTGTATTCCTATTTATTTGTTGTATTTGATGCTAAATTTTGTTTGGATGTTATATTTAAAGTTGTTAGTGCATGTGTTGTGTGCCTAAAAGGTTTATGTCACGTGTTTCATTGCTGTTCTGTTAGATGTAGGTGCAGCTTGTGTAGCTGCTGCACATAAACTTTGTTATGATTAATATTAAGATTTCCTATATTCATAAGGTCATACATTCTGAAATATTAAGCCTGAATTTTTGTATTCTTCTTCTGTCCTGTGGATTGATATGAAAATTGGTGTTAATAAATGAAGTTTGGCTTATCTAGAAGGGAAGGAAATGAGTAAATGTGTATCCTGGGTGTTGATTTCCTCCTGTGTCATGCATTACTCCAGCCTCCCTTCCAGCCTCCTCAGTGGTGTCCTGATCCCTCAGAGTCTGGTCTTTCATGCAGATTTCCATGCGCCTGGTCCCCTCCACGACAAGTGCCATGGGGATCTACTCTCTGCGCCAGCTGCACCTGAGCCGGGCAAAGCTCAAGGCCTCCAGCCGCACCTCTGCCCTGCTGTCAGGCTTTGCAATGGTAAACTTGTCGCTCCCTGAAAGAATGAGAGTTTTTATGCCATTATTTTTTAGCTTTGTTTTTAATCTTGAGTTTGACTAGAGTTTGTTTATTATCCTCTTGTTGCAGTGATGTTCTTATTGCTTCGAGCATTGTTTAGATTGTCAGAGGGTGGATACTGGGTTGACTGTTGCGTTGAACCCCTTGCCTGAATTTCCTACAAGAAGACATCACCAAGCTACAGGAATGAAGCAAAAAATAGCTGCTACAATTCAATGAAGAAAAATCTAAAGTCATGCACCTTGGGAGGGGATATCCAGCATACCAATACCACATGGGAAACACTCCACTATCCACCACAGAGGCAGAGAAAGACCTGGGAGTATATGTTACCAGGCTACCAGTGAAGGCCAAATCCGTGCCAATCGCAGCGGAGGGGTTAAGTAATGTGGGGTTGCATGATGGCCTTGGTGTGAAGTTACCATTGTCTTGAGGGTTCCTGCTGATCTCATGTCATGCTTTCAGGTGGCGATGGTGGAGGTGCAATTCACGGAGAGCTGCAGGGAGGACATGCAGGCACAGAAGGGGGAGGTGTGTGCAGTGCCTCAGGGCCTGCTCATCGCCTTCAGCGTTTGCACCACCCTGCTGGTAGCCGTGCATCTCCTAGCCCTCATGATCTCCACCTGTGTCCTGCCCCATGTGGAGGCCGTGGCTAACATAACACATGTGGACTCAATGGCCAGCCTCCGAGGACAGACCAACACCATCTCTGAGTCCCCGCACATCACCATGCATAGGTAAGTGTGGTGTCTCGTGATGCATGGAGTAAATAGTGAAAGCAGAGTTGGGGATTTGGGGTTTGAGAAATGTTTACATCTGACTGACCGACTGACTGAGTGACTATTCTTTCTTAATTTCTTTCTGTCTCGCATCTCAAACTTTTTTCTCCCTTTTTTTCTTTTTTTCTTTCCTCAACTCCTTCTCTCCCATAAGACTTTATTTTCTCCCTTCCTTTTCTCTTCTTCTTTCCTTCCTATCTGTCTGTCCTACTGTTTGTCTTTCTTTCTTTCTCTTATTCTTTTTTCTTTCATTTATCTCGTTTTTTCTCTTACTTTTTCTTTCTTTCGTTTTTGCTCTCATTCTTTCTCTCTAAATGAACTGAACTGACTGACTGACTGACTCCGAACCACCAAGACTGACAGAGAGAGAGAGAGAGAGAGAGAGAGAGAGAGAGAGAGAGAGAGAGTGCGAGAGTTTCATAGCTTTGCGTAGCTGGTGAAAATAAAAAGAAAGGACCCAGAGATACATTGAGGCTGCCTGAACAAGGGTTATAAATTGTTTCATGGACCCACAGATACATGAGCTCAGACCCTGTACACTTCTAATAAGTAAATACAAATAGGTAAATACATTGAGGCTGCTTGGACAAGGGTTACAAGTCGTTGCGTGGATCCCCAGGTACATCGAGGCTGCCTGGACCTTTTCTACGGTGCTGGGTATCCTGCTCTTCCTAGTTGAGATCGGCCTCCTCAGCTGGGTCAAGTTTCTCGGCTACTCCCGCAACGCCGCCGTCGGCTCCACGGTGCTGCTTGTGCCTATCGTTCTGCTCTTCACCCTCTTTGCCTTCCACTTCTACTGGAAACTCGTGGCCCAGAAGGTGGAGGATGCTGACAAAACCCTGCAGGAGCTTGAGGAGCAGCTGAGGGTGGTGCAGCATACGGAGCGCCAGCAGAACGGGCAGTCAGCCATCCAGGTGGTGTGAGTGCCGGCCTGCCACAGGAAGAAGAGAGGGAGCTTCACAGAGGAATGTACTTGATCCTCTCTGTATGTGATATTCTTTGATATACACCTTCTTCTAGACACTGTACAACTTCTATCTGTGCTTTATATACATGTGAAAGTGTGTGTGCGTGTGTGTGTGATGAGTAAACTTTAAAAGAGTTGTTATGAATGGTTAGTGTGATAGAGTGGATGTGAGGGATCAAGAAGCACAGCAGTAGTGGAGGATGTGGCGACCCGATAGAGAGTAATGTTATCTTTGTGCCCCAGAAGCAAGTCTGCTGGGAAGCCTTTGTGTGGTGGACTGTTGTGCAATCTCTATGTTAAGGAGAATCTTTATTAGTGAAGGTCTAGGTGCTAGTTTACATTAGTGGCATTACGTATGGTGTCAGGCTCACGGACAATACAGCGAAGACTTTTTTGTGTGTTTGGATCTGCTTCTTGTCATGTGAAGGGTCTGTCTGTGCAGCATCCATTCCATGCTGAGGAGGATTTTGTCAATTACTTAAAAGAACTGAAGGTGAAGAATGTTGTTTTGTTGTGGGTTAACAATCAAATTTTATTTAGAGTATAGACATTTAGTTCCTATATTTATCAATTAGATTTTAAAGAGCTGATTATGATTCCAAGGAACATAAACCAATCTGCATACCTGTAAGTTGCTTTTGATTTAAATTTTAACTGTGCAGAGGCTGTGTTTGTGTGTTGTGGCTTCCCTGAGAAAGTCTGCCGCCGCAGGTGGCTGTTGAATTTAGAATTTTAGACGTACGTTTGTGTGTCCGGCACTGATGGACAGATTTTGCCAAGCAAGGTTGCCAAATCAGCATGTACCTATGTTAACTGAGCCTTCTTATTTCTCTTGAAACCAAGTTTTATTATGCTAATGCAAGCATTTTTATGATTAGTGATAAAACTGTTAACAATGAATTAATATTATTATTAAGTATTGTGCCTGCTGTCAAGGAGAGAGCCAAGAGTGGGAGGCTTGGGAGGCAAGGCTGCATGTTTGGCCCTCTGGTTCGTTGATGTACATACGACAAAACCTATTTTTGATGCAGTGAGTGGTTGTACTAGTGGAGTGGTAATGGCAGTGGTGTGGGTGACGCAGGTAATGCTGAGGTCCTGGCGCTGCACCGGCCTCCCGGGGGGTTGTGGGTGACTACTTGGCGTCTTGGTGTTGCTTGTCTGTTTACTGGTGAATCTCTTGGTACTGATGCAGTGCTGATTAATATTACTTTTAGGTGTGTACACTTGGGCCTTGTTTTCAAGATAAATTCATGTAAGTTACAATATCAGATATATATTCTGTTAGGGGTGTGCTGGAAGTGTGTGCGTGTGAGAGAGAGAGAGAGAGAGAGAGAATATTGGATATTCGGTACACTTATTACTTTTACATTATTTTATAAGACCAGTACATATCCAATACGTTTTGTACTTATTTAGGATAGCAATGCTTTATCCACTTAAGGTTGGAGCAGCAAATTAAGTGTGTTGTGGTTGGCTTGAAGAACAGTTTGTTTGTTTGGTTTGTAGTGAGCAGCATCTTTCAGACCCTGAGTGTTTGGCTCTCCTCCAGAGAGATGAATCTCCTCTTCCATGTGTATATCGGGCACTCATGTCCTTTTCTCAGAGTATTAACATATTTGCAAGTATTATATCCGTGAAACAAATAAATGAGGTGCTAAAGGGAGCAGTCATCAGTGAGCCAGGCCGGGGTGAGGCTCCAAGTGAGGCAGCAGCACCTTGCCGTGGCCGTGAGTGTGTGCAGAGGGAGGTGTGTTGATGTTCAAGTATTTGGATCTTTTGTAAAGCCTCAAGGCTGGGCAAGGGGACAGTTTACAGTTGGAAAGGTTGACTATGGAGTACAATCTAGCAATAAATTGCTTTTGATTATACTTTCTTCTAACTTAATTTACATGTTGTGTAAAGGAACTTTTTTTAATACTGTCTTCTGTACATCATGTCCACCTCAGTTTCATATCACTGTTTGTGGTTTGTCAGCACTTGAGGTCAGCAGTATGCTGCTGTCAGTACCTTATCACCCATGCTGTAGCAGTGGCAGTTGTTCTGCTACAGAGGTGTTCTGTACCTGCTGCGTGGTCATACTTTGTGTAGGTTTGCCTCTTTGTATTCACTGTGTACGTGTTCATTGCACCGTCTTGTGTTATTGTTATCTTACCACCAGTTTATGCAAGGGTTAGGTTCTGAAGTTAGTCAAATTTAGTTATTGCTTCCAGTGTCTTGTGTTAATAATTTGTTTGACAGTTTTAAATACTCTGTATCTTGCTTAGTTTTGAGTGGTTAGTGTATAACCTTGTGTATGAGCTGCTGTATCACGAGGCAGGATCATAAGAGACATACGGTTTACTGTTTTATTTGGAATTTCCAACAATGTTGGCAAATAAGAGTTAAACTTAAAAGTTTCTTACTGCCTTAATATAAAAATATTTTACTCATGCCATTTGAGACATACCCCTTAACAGTAGTTTAATTCACCTATTCCAGAAAATTAAATGACAAAGAATGACCCCAGAACAGCATTATACTGTTGACAAAGAGTTTGTGGCCACGGTCAGGCTGCAGCCACCCGGGCCAGACTAAGTTGCCTTGCTCTCACAGATGAAGGGGTACTTCTCCCCACAGAAGAAGTTGTTCGCCCGATAGCCAGACCACTTGTCGAGGAAGACACACTTCTTGCCAGGGTTCCTGTGTGGCTGGCTTGGCCTCCACTCGCCCTGCTCCACCCTCCTGCCGGTGAGCCACTCCCACTTCTGGCCAGCTGACACGAAGCGGGCACCCACCCAGAAGGCATCGGCTGAACACAAGAAAGACACAATGTTAGAACCAAAAACACTCAATTGTGAACGAATAATGAGCTTGATGCTGGACTCCCAAACGTCTGGATAAACTGGACATATAATCATAACCACCAAACAGCCAGCAATGCAAGACTGGCATGTACAAGATGATGCAAAGCTAAAAGTAAAGTATCACTCACAGAAGCGGGGGGATAGGTACTCCTGAAGCTGTGGTAGTCTCCAGGGGGCAGCCAGTTCGCCGCGGTAGCTCTGGCAGAAAGCATAGGCCTCGCCCCATGACCTCCACTCCCTAGAGTCGTGGACCACCAGATAGCAGCCGTCAGCCAGCAACTGGAAGGGCGAGGGACACCAGGTCGCTACCGGAAGGCAAAAGAAAGGTCATATTACCAAGGTGAACTTTTGGGTAACCTATAATGGTGGAGTTTTATATAATACGAAGGACTTACGCGCTGGTGGTAGCGTGTATGGCAGAGGTGTGGTCGTGGTGGTGGTCGTAGTAGTGGGCCTCGGTCTGAGCGGTCTCTGTGTTGGGAGTGCGAGGTCATCGTCGTCATCTTCGTCAGCATCCACTACATCCTCCTCTTCCTCTTCGTACTGGTCCTTGTCCTTGTCCTCATCCTCGTCGGGTTGGGTCGTGGGAGAGGCCGGAGTGGTCGCTGGCTCGGGGGCGAAGGGCGAGAAGTTGTCCCACCAGTTGGCCAGACCCGTGATGACCTCGCTGACGGGGTTTTCCTCCACGTCATCATAGTTGAAGTCCTCCTCTTTCTCCTCCTTCTCAACCTCCACAGTGAAGGTATCGTCGAGGTCGACCCCAAAGTCATCGTCATCATCCGTGTGCTCGGTGGAGTTGGCCTCTTCGGGCTTCGTGTCCTCCAGTGCCAGGGGCTCTGGAAACATCAATGGAGCTTGGAAAGGTGTCCATTGAGGAAGAGGAAAGTGTTTCAGGAAGGCTACATGGCTGGCAGGAGGCGAAAAGCTAATTATGTGTTTTTACTCATTGGAAGCTGAGAGAAATGCAAAAAAAAGAAAAGTCCAAAGTAAGCTAAGGCGAAGAATACAAAGGAAAAGGAAATGGAAAAGCAAAGTCAATGGAGGCAAAGTTTACAGACAAACAAAGCTCAGTGTAGGTTGAAGTACATAAGTGTGCGCAGTGAAGTAACTAAGAATGCGCAGTAAAGTATAGAAGTGTAAAGAAGGACCTAAGAAGCGAGACAAAGCAGAAAAGCTCAAAAGAAGACGAAGAAGGAAGAAAAGGGAAGTCCAAGTCAGTCACCTTTGTTAACAAGATCAAGTTCAAGACCAGCTGCCGGGGAGTTGTAACTTGTAAGTGAACTGTGAACACCCTAAAGAAGAAGTGTAAGGGTTATAAGTGTACGCAGTGAAGTAACTATGCGTAGTGAAGTATCTAAGTGTAAGGAAGTGCCAAGGAGGACTTAAGAAGCGACACAGAGCGGAAAAGAAGGCCAACAAGGGCGGGCGGCGAGGGTCGATCCATGGCGGACCCTCAAATTACCATCTCCATCGAGGCTCTCTGCTGTCGTAGCGGGGCTGGTGTCGTTCCCCACAGCGCCATCACCGGCCTGGCAGCTCGTCTTCACTTGCTGTCGGAGGTCACGGATCTCTGTGCTCAGGAGGACGAGGAGCTTCTTCATGGCCACCAGCACGTCCGTCATGGCGCAGATATCCGGTTCCTCCCCCATTTCTGCCGTGCTAGCGGGGGCGGCCCAGCACAGCGCCAGCACCATTACCACAGGGGCCTTCCACCACATGGCTGCCACAGGGTAGGCCTATATAGTGATTTGTGTATGTGTCACGTCCTGCACTCTAGTCCACTGCCTGCCCCGGCGCAATACAACACCCTTGGGCACTCCTTCTTGGGGTTTAAAGTGTTCACGTGTGTCTTCTCCCCTCGGGGCTCACCTTTATGCTTGCCTTGTCACCTGAAATCATTAGAATATGTGGCATTTCGTGGTCAGTCAAGGCCGTGGCATACCGACATGGACACTAGCGGCAAATATATATAAAAAAAAAACTCGCACTGGTTATGCATGTAGTCTATAACCCCAAGCGGAAGTAAAAAAAAAAAAAAAAAAGCCCCGGCGCAATACAACACCCTGGGGCACTCCTTGGGGTTTAAAGCGTTCACGTGTGTCTTCTCACCTCGGGGCTCACTCGCATGCTTGCCTTGTCACCTGAAATCATTAGAATATGTGGCATTTCGTGGTCAGTCAAGGCCGTGGCATTCCGACTTGGACACTAGCGGTAAATATATATGTATAAAAATAACTCGCACTGGTTATTCATGTAGTCTATAACCCCAAGCGGAAGTAATAAAAAAAAAGCCCCGACGCAATATAACACCTTGGGGCACTTCCTCTCGGCGTTTAAGGTGTTCACGTGTTCCTTCTCACCTCGGGGCTCACTCGCATGCTTGCCTTGTCACCTGAAATCAAGAGAATGTGTGGCATTTCGTGGTCAGTCAAGGCCGTGGCATACCGACAACGCGGGCCCGTACATGGACACTAGCTGTAAATATATATGAAAAAAAGTCGCACTGAGTATGCATGTAGTCTATAATCCCAAGCGGAAGTGAAGAAAGCAATGATCAATGAGCCAGATGAACGGACAGCAAGGTTTGGTGCGTTGTCCTCACCTCTCATCAACGATTTCGGAGATTTAATCGGGTGTCCATGAGTTTTTTTCACATTCATGGTACAGAAGAGTCACACTACACCACTAGAGTCACTTTACTACCCCTGGAAATGCCCAAAACGCCCACGAAAGCCTTGTCAAATCTGTGTACTTGGCGGACAGCAAGGTTTGGCGCATCGAGTCACACCTCCCACATCAACTATTTCCAAAGGCCGAATAGGATATTAATCGGGTTTTCATGAGGGTTTTTTCACATTCATGGTACAAAAGAAGGGTCACACTACCACCAGGGTCAATAAACTACCCCTGGAAATGTCCAAAACACCTACGAAAGCCTTGTCTAATATGAGGTACGGACAGCTAGGTTAGGTGCGTCGAGCCCAGCAGCACCGGCGGGAGGGTGAGGCGGTGGTGCGTGTGTGCGTGGCGGCCCCGAGACTCACTGTGCCCGCCAAGTCCACCCAGGCACCTAGGCACCCAGGAGGCCCGCCGCTGACGCCACACAAGGGGTGGCGTCAGGGATAAATGGTGTTTTGACGGAGGGGGACGAGAGGACAAGAGTAGGGTGTTCCGCTATACCGAGAGTTAAGCGTTCTGTAGTAGCATCCAAGTTTGAGTCCTGTTATTTCTTCTGGTATGATGAGTAATGTAGTCATCAGTATAAGTAAGATGTAAAGTAACTCGTGAGGCAGGATTACTATAGACTTTGTAGTAACAGGGACGAGTAATAAATGATAAGAGGTATACGTGATGCGGTGAACTGGGAACAGGGAGAGATGGAGACACTTCTGCCGCGGCCACCCCCTGTAGGGAAGTTTCCGCAATGATATTAAGGGAGCAGGGCGTCGGAGATAATAGATAGTTAGATACATGCGGTGCTCTGTGGCCTGTAGCGTGGCTTGGCAGGGGAGCAGCGGCGTAACCCTACTCTGGCGGGCCCACAGGCAAACGATCTCTTGTTTTTGTGAAGGAACTGGGACAAGAGACTGGAGCTGGAGTGGCGTCTATGTTTGGGTACACTTCTGCTCACGCCACGGTTTGCAGAGTGCTAAAGTGCAACGAACTACTGCAGGATCAGCGACGTGAACTGTCTCTCTCGGCACAAGGGTCAGCATGTACGGTGTGGCGGGCGGCGGGGGTGAGCATGGCATTCCTTGTCTCGCCTCTTGCCCCGGATCCTCACGTTTAATAACTTAATCCCATGTTCCTTCAATTCCACTTCATTTATCTTGTCTCTGAACGGAGTAGTGACCTCACGCGAACGTCGGGGTGTCACGACGCTGTGGTGGAGCAGGACGAGACCAACGAGACGAGACGCTCCACTCTGCCCTCTCCCTTCGTCATGTGACTTCTGTTGGAGGGTGGAGCCGCGCCCGCCCCGCCTCGCCGCTCCCACCTCCCACGTGGCCGACAGTACACAGCGGGGGCGAGGGATGGGCAGCAACTTGACTCCTGTCTCAGCCGCTGAAAAAAAGGGCGAGAAAATGAATAAACAAAGAAAATAGGAAAAGCTTGTACATCTCACATCACAGCCAGCTTGTGCGATGACGAAAGCCAGCCATTCCGGGAAGTAAAGTGCAGAGAGAGAGAGAGAGAGAGAGAGAGAGAGAGAGAGAGAGAGAGAGAGAGAGAGAGAGAGAGAGAGTTGTAATAATATGTTGATCGATTCTTGTCTCCGTGAACATATAAATAGTGATAATAATAATAATGGTTCTCACCACCCCACAGAAACCTATAAAGAACACCTTAGAAATGTCTTTAGAGCAAACATAGGGTAGTGTTTTAGGATATCAGGAAGGATATGAATAGTTATCCTTAAGCTCACCTGGTCAAGAAGGTCCTATTGGTCATGTCCATATCATCGTAGGACTTCGCACAAAACCCTGGAGCAGACCCATTGACCTCCTAACACTACTTGCAGCCCAGCCTCAAACTCCTAGGAACACCTTTTTATAAATACCAAAGGAAGCAGCTCAAGGGCAACAAAAAGAAAGTTTAGAAAAAAATCCCGCTAACCACTGCTCCCATAAAAGACGAAATATAGAGTAGGTAGCCAAAAGAGAGGTCAATTTCGGGTGGAGAAGTGTCTTGATATTCTTTCATATTCCTACATATAAAAGAGGAGATGTATGAAATCCGACCCCCGTGTATGAAGCTGGGACCTCCACCATGATAACAAGATGCTAACTAGGCTGTATGCTGTCTTCATTTGCATAAGACTTAGGACCACTTTCTTAACCATACCGGCACCCAACACACATTTGCCAGGGCTCTCATCGTGTATATGGGAGTCGTGAGCATTTCCATTTGTAGTTTTATGACCCTTGTAGGAGTCGTGGGAGCATTTTCATGGGTAGCTTTATAACCTTGGTGGCAGTTTGACAAAGACTCTGTACCATGAACGTGAAAAAATACTCCTAAGAACATGTTTAACCTCCTTTTTGGCCTTTGCAAATAGATGGTAGGCCTATGAGGGGCGGAAGTGTTTGAGAATACCGACCAGATAGATAGAAATAGATTGAGAGAAAGAATAAACAATAGGAAGATTAGTTGCGAGGAACGTTTCATACAGAAGATGCTACTCCTCTTCTTGAAATCCATGGTGTTGCGCAAGCCAAGTAACATTTGCAGCCATCAAGAATAAGAATTATCTCATTGCTTAGGTTGGGGAAAGCCCATAGAATGTGTGTGTGTGTGTGTGGTGTCAACTGCCTTCACGTCTGCTCAACAGCTGTGGCCACCCGTCAAGAAACACAGCCTCCCCTACCCCCCCCCCCCCCTCTCTCTCTCTCTCTCTCTCTCTCTCTCTCTCTCTCACACACTCACACGCACGTAAGCTTATCCCTCTTCAAAGGATCACCGCTGAGAAAGTAAATTATTATTATTATTATTATTATTATTATTATTATTATTATTATTATTATTATTATTATTATTATTATTATTATTACTGTGATTATTATTATTATCATTATTATTATTATTATTATTATTATTATTATTATTATTATTATTATTATTATTATTATTATTATTATTATTATTATTATTATTATTATTATTATTATTATTATTATTATTATTATTATTATTATTATTATTATTATTATTATTATTATTATTATTATTATTATTATTATTATTAGTAGTAGTAGAAGTAGTAGTAGTAGTAGTAGTAGTAGTAGTAGTAGTAGTAGTAGAAATAGTGGTATGCGATGTAGATAGATTAACAGGTAAGTAGAGATAGCTAGATACATTACATAGATAGATAGATGGATTAACAGATTGATAGATATATAGATAGGTAGAGATAAAGCTCTGTGGTTTCATTGGTTTGTGAATTATATGAACGTAAACACACGAAACGATACATAGTGAAGTTGCTGTTTAGTTGGCAGTCATCCTAAAACGAGAAATTAAGAGCGTTACCAAGGAGAGAGAGAGAGAGAGAGAGAGAGAGAGAGAGAGAGAGAGAGAGAGAGAGAGAGAGAGAGAGAGAGAGAGAGACTGGTTTCCTCATCATTTGTGCCCGTTAGGAAAATACTAAAGCCACACTGTGACAGATACTACATCAGGGGGGCGTGTAGTAGTAGTAGTAGTAGTAGTAGTAGTAGTAGTAGTAGTAGTAGTAGTAGTAGTAGTAGTAGCAGCAGTAGTAGTAGTAGTTGCTATAAAAAAAAAAAGCTATTGCGTATTCCCCCAAACCTTACCTTACCTCATTATTTAAAGATCTCAGTACAGAAAAAAACGACCACAGCGTTTTGTATCCAATTAAGGAACTAATTTATATATAGTTACTCCTTACGACGCGCAACTTACCCCAGCGTCGTGCAATCTTTCCTCCTTAGTGAAGAAGCAGACGTGTTATGACTGTGGCTTACGAGTCTAAAACGGGACATGATATTCTTAACATACTTTTTTTACCGTAAAGGAAGCAGCTCAAGGGTAAAAAAATGAGTAATAGTGAGAAAATAAGCCCGCTGAACACTGCCCCTATATTAAAAAGAGTTCAGAAGAGTGGCCAAAAGAGAGGTCAATTTCGGGAGGAGAGGTGTTTCGATCCTTTCCTCTCCTCTCCTCTCCTCTATATCGCATCCTCTTTATCCTTTATTTGTCCTCAGTCTGCCTTCACGCCTCCTTATTCAGTCTCGTTAAAAGGAAGTGTCTCTTGTTTTTCTTTTCTGTGTGTGTTTGTGTTTTCTCGTATGTGTACACAGCCGCTCTTAATTATAGCTGGCGTGACGTACATATGTGTGTGTGTGTGTGTGTGTGTGTGTGTGTGTGTGTGTTTGTGTGTGTGTGTGTCATCCATATTTGCTTGCCAGCCTCAGTATAAAATATTAAATTGTCTGCGTGTTCTTTTTTTCTGTTTTGGTTGGCCTTGAGCTGCTTTCATTGCCGTAAAAAAAGACAATAGAAACTTAAGCGAGAAGGCACATTTAGCTTCGTGGTGTTATATTGCTTCATCAGTAGAATGCTAAGTGAAAGTAACCCACACATGTGCCTGTTATCAGAATTAGTGAAGCCTTTTTTATTTTGGGGTTATTAGACAGACCACTGTAAAATAATTATATATGCCCCCGGTACATTAATTACCATTAATTTAAGTTTACTGATATACGTGATCGTTTTAGTAGACTTTGATTCGTATTATTAAGGTGATACCTAAAGAAGGAGGCAGACAGAGGACAGATTGAAATTAAGAAGGAAAGAAAGAACGAATTGAAAGAAGATCGAAGAAGGAAAAGAAGATGATACAGTGTGATAGAAGAGATGTCAGAAAAAGAAAGAATTGATAAAGATAATAGAGAAAGAAAGTCCGGATAGAGAATTAAGACTGCAGGAGTTAATTAAGCAGTTTGGGTTCTTGTTACGACCGTTTTTGAAGGCTACAGCGGAGACACGTCGGGATGTCATGAGTGTTTTTCCCGTTCATGGCGCAGAGGCCTTCCTAAACTACCGCCAGGGTCAAGAAACCACTTTTGGAAACCCCTACAACTTCTGCGAGCCTTTTTAAATAGATGTACTAAGGTTTGGAAGAGTTTAATAATGGGTTCATGGCGTAGAGGCCTTCCAAAACTACCGTTAGTCAATAAACCGCTTTCGGAAACCCCTACAACTTCTGCGAGCCTTTTTAAATAGATGTACTAAGGTTTGGAAGAGTTTAATAATGTGTTCATGGCGTAGAGGCCTTCCAAAACTACCGCCAGGGTCAAGAAACCGCTTTCGGAAACCCCTACAACTTCTGCGAGGCTTTTTAAATAGATGTACTAAGGTTTGGAAGAATTTAATTATGTGTTCATGGCGCAGAGGCCTTCCAAAACTACCGCCAGGGTCAAGAAACCGCTTTCGGAAACCCCTACAACTTCTGCGAGCCTTTTTAAATAGATGTACTAAGGTTTGGAAGAGTTTAATAATGTGTAACCCCTTCAACCCTTCCCATCTCCTATCTTCTCATCCCATCCCAGCGCAATATTCTTCCTTAAGTAGGCACTATAGGCAGCGAGGAAGCAGGGAAAGTCTACGCTAAATTCACGTCACTTTCGAATGAGTCGCTGTTTACATAAGGTTAGAGCCTCTGCTATAGTCTACCAAAGAATCTAGAGAGTTAGAATCATCGTGTTAAATTATATGGTAAAAGTTGTGTACAGCATAACTTTCCTCCTTTTCTGTACTTTTCAATGTGATTCAGCCTCCGAGTTGATACAGAGATGAGCACTGAGGCCACGTGAAGCTTATCGTATAGCCCAACTTTACTTTCAATATAATGTGTGGGTAAAGAAGAGTTATATAATGTAATGTTTGGGTCAAGAATTCTAAAGTAGTGAGGGAGGCGCCGTTGTAAAGGCCGAAGGTTGGAGGCGCCGTGCAATGTAAACAAACCCGCCGCCCGCTGGCACATGTTCGCGGCCGCATGCTTATTTGACAGCTGGAAACGAAGAGACAGATAATTGAAGGACACAGAAGAAGAAAGATAAATAGGAGAGAGATAAGAAGTGAGTTTAAGCGTCAGAAGTCTATAAAAGAAGAATGGAGAGTGATTAGAAGAGGTACTTTTACTCCTTCCCTTTCTTGTTCATGTCCATACTCACGGTGACATTTTTGTTTGACAGCTGGACAGCTGGAGACAAAGATAAAGGCCACAGAGGAAGGAATACGAAGGAGAGAGACCTAAGAAGTGATCCAAAGCGTCAGAGGTTTATTAAGTAAGTAGGTGTTGTAAATAGAAGAGGTAACGTGATTCCCTTCCTTTGGTGTGCTGTATATGGTACACTGTCCAGCCTGCATACATGTCATTATATACTGATTTTTAAAGTGAATTAGCGGTTTGTGTATAGCAATGACATATACATACAAGTATTCCTCTTCTTTTCGTTTGATATCTGTATTTTCACCTTATGGAGTTGGACGGCAGGTTTTTTTTCTTACATTAGAGGAAAAGGCTCAAGGGCAATAAAAAAAAGAAACAATAATAAAAAAAAAGCCTGCTACTCTAATGTAATGATAAACTTATAAGATACATACATACAATGGCAAGTACAAATGAAAGGGTGTGTGAGTTGTTGAGTTTTCCCTTATGTATACTGTCTTTCAGGTGTGTTAGTGTTGGTGTTAGAGCCATGAAGTTTGTGGTGGAGCACGTGGGCAAGGGCGGCGGGCGGCTGGGCAGACTGAGTGGCTTTCGCAGCCAGCCTGACACTACCCACAACACGCCGCTGTCACTCATATCCACGGCGGGAGGCAGCGCACCACATCTCACGCAGGTGGGTGGAAGATGCTGACTGATATATCGTGGTGCAGTTCATCAGTCCATATTACTATCATTATTATTATTGAGATCCATGTAAGGGCTTCAAGAGAGATAACAAGTTTTATGTTATTAGGGATTATGGTGACAGACATTTCATTTTTCAGCCTCAAGCAATTTATGTGTATTCCACTATGCACTGTCTATTGAATGGGTTAATATTATTGTTGTGTAACCGTGTAAACATCAGATTAAAAATAAGTAGCTAAGCACACATCAGATAGTGTTGTTGGTTGCTGTGGTGAGAACTCAAGGATCTGTGTGATGGAGATAAGCACTAAAGCATGCATAGCTGTAGCATATGCCCACAGCTTTCCCTTTACTTTACCTTCTGCCCCAGGATGTGCTGCACTTGGTGGCCAAAAGAACAGCGCCACTCTGTGTTCCGGCCCAGCACTTCGTAGAACACATCAAGGTGCTGCAGAACTTCAAGAAGGGAGTGGCACACTTTGCCTCACTGCAGGTATGGCTTGGTCTGGCAGGGCTGTTGATCTCATAAGCTGTGCCTTTAATGAACAAGAAATGATTTGACTAACACATACTCATCCTTGCTGCACCTGACTTGACCTGACCTACCTGACCTGCAGAGCCACAGCGTATGCGTAACGGTCCATGACCCTGCCAAGGCCACACCCAATGGTTACAACGACAAGCAAGGCATCTCCTTCTGGACCTACGGCGGCCGGAAGATCCTCAACGCAGACTCGTGAGTACTGAGCCTTGATTTGTGCACTTGACTTGAACTGCACATGTTGATAGTCACTCTGATGCAGTCAAAGTAAACTGTAGTGAATGTATGTGGTTTCAAGTATGGGAAAGGCTTTATATTTTTCTCTCAGGCCATGAAAAGTATGATAAAATTATTAGCATGATCAAAGTACAGTATTGATATTTCCTGCTGCCTATGACTTAACACTTTCAAGAGGGAAATATCAAGACACCTCTCCTTGTAATTTTGAGGCCTTTTTAGCTACTCCATCAACTATTTACAGGAGCAGCACCAGCAGGCTTTTTTGTCTAACCCCTACTTTACTTTTGAGCTGTCTCCTTTACTGTAAAGAATATAAAATCACATTGGGCAGCTGTTCAGTGGTATCTATAAGTCTTTCGGGGCCACAGGTACATGGAGCTGGTGGAGGCGATGCGACCAGACTGGTATGAGGCGTTAAGTGATGCTGACACGCCCGCCACAGCCTCCAAGAAAAGGCTGTCCAAGTCCCTCGCCAGCTCCAGGGCCTACATCGCCACCTGCCTGCACCGCCACAAGGAGTCACAGGTGCGGCCCGGGACATGCATTGCCTTAGTCTTGAATGGTATTGTTTTTACGGAATTGTTTTGACTTTTCTTGCTAGTTATTTGTGTTGCGCAGTGTTGTTATTTCATCTGTTTGTGAGGAAGGCCATTGTGAGTTATTTATCTCTTTTTTCTTAGTCTTGAATAGCATTGTTTTTACTGAATTGTTTTGACTTTTCTTGCTAGTTATTTGTGTTGCGCAGTGTTTGTTTTTATTTGTTTTGAAGAGGATCATTTTGACTCCTTTCTGGCTATAGGAAGTGTGATAACATGATGATAATAATGATAATAATAGTAATGGTTATGATGATGATAATAATGATTTGAGAAATTTGAATGGAGTAATATGTAGCATGAATTTTCTTCTTTACAAATCATTATATTACTCTTCCCAGTGGCTTAAGACAACACATTGAACATTGAATTCTTCCATGTAATAATAATAATAATAGTAATAATAATAATAATAATAATAATAATAATTATTATATGATAATAGGAACAAATATTATATGCATTTAAACTTTACTACTTCTTTTTTGTATGTATGTGTATGTCTGTGTGTGTGTTTTAGGGACTTGTTGGTATTAGGAATATCACATTTATTTTTCTATCTCTCCTTCATTCTTTATTTATTTATGTTTTTATTTATCGTTTTCTCAGGCGTTCCGAGGGTGTGGAGTCATGGTGCCATTGCTAGGGGGCCACAGTAAGGCAGACCGCACCCGCTGGATCAAGGGCCTTCCACAGCTGCTGGGGGAGGAGGAGGAGGAGGCCCTTGTGTCTGGCTATGCGCTGCAGGGACTCCACACCAACGGACCTGAGGCGGAGCTGCTCACCTCGGCCCAAGTGACGGAGCTGGCCGGGACTTCTCTGGTGAGTGGTGGGCGAGGTGACAGTTGGAAGGGAAAGGGTTGGCACAGTGCATAGTGGTGTGTGCGTTATTCATTCACCAGGGTCCAATCACGTGCTGGACCTAGGATCACCCGCCAGTACCCTCCTTGTTTTGAGCCTAGAGCTGCATGTTTTGGGGTCTCAAGGTACAGTTATGATCTTCCTCTTGTTCTTGTTCTCGTTCTTCTTTCTCTTCTTTGTTTTTGTCTATCTTCATCTTTGTCTTCTATTTCGTCTTGTTATTCCTTTCATTTAACAGCCTTATTTTCCCTTATGAGGTTGGAAGGGTTATTTCTAAGGGCTGTGTTTATATGAGTTTATTACTATCATTATTATTATTATTATTATTATTATTTTGTTCCATCTTTTGTTTTTGCCCTTAACCAGTCTGCTGCGATTGGCATGGATTTAGCCTTCACTGGTAGCCTGGTAACATATAGTCCCAGGTCTTTCTCTGCCTCTGTGGTGGATAGTGGAGTGTTTCCCATGTGGTATTGGTATGCTGGATATCCCCTCCCAGGGTTCAGGACTTTATGTTTTTCTTCATTGAATTGTAGCAGCCACTTTTTGTTCCATTCCTGTAGCTTGGTGATGTCTTCTGGTAGGAAATCCACAGTCATGGGGTTAAGCTGCCTAACTTCCTGTGAAAAACGAAGACAATAATAATAAAAATAATGTCCTTCTGTTGGGTCAGGAGTCCTTGCCGGAAGGTCGGGTGAGGCAGGCAGGAGGCGGCTGGAGTCCCGAGGTGGTGGTCAGTCTGGTGGAGCTCGGCGTGGATGTGTTTGACTCCTCCTTCCCCCACCTTGTCACGCAGCGGAACGGGGCGCTCACCTTCCCTCACTCTCGGCACAGGTAAATAGATAAGGCCTCTCACTAGTTCTCTTTTCTATTTGAACTTCTTTTTTTGTTAGTTATCTCTTCTATTTCTTCTTTTTTGTTCTTGTTCTTGTTTTATTGTTGTTGTTCTGTTTCTTATCCTTGTTCAAATTTTCTTCTTTTTCAGCTTTTCCTATCTTTCTTTTTCATCTTTTCTACTGTCTATTTGCTTTCCATTTCCATCTCCATTCACCCCATTTACTGACTGGTTTTCATTAATATAGCAGTAATTCTCTAGTATAAACAATCAGGCTTTATCTTTAACCCGGTAGCAGTGACGGGCCAAATTTGTGGCTTTACCGTGTAGCAGCGACGGGCCAAATTTGTGCCATGATATAAACCCCCCAAAACGGATGATGTATAAACTGATCATAAATTCTCTGATATATATTATGAAATGGTTTGTGTGAGTGATGATTTTTTCTCATTTTTCTCGCTTAGAGGGACCATTAAGAAACATGATCCCCGCTGCTACCTGGTTAATTCTTACTTCTATTTGATTCTAGTGATAGTGAGACCAGGGCAGCTGAAGGGAAGGAGAATCTCGAACACCAGGACAAGAAGCTTAAGGTGGCGGACACAGAGGAGGAGGAGGAGAAGGAAGGAAAGCAGGGGAGTGAAGAGCAGGGAGATGAACCACAGAAGAAAGAGGAGCAGGAGGAAACAGGGAAGAAAAAGAAGCCAAACAGAAAGGAGGAGGAGAACGGAACGAAACCTGCAACGAGTGTGTACGAAATCTGTCTTGCGGACGAAAGGTAAGAACGCCACACCTTAGTATAATGGGAGGGATGGAGAAGTTTGTACAGGGGAGGGAAAACAAGTAGAGAAAGAAGACAGATAACATAAATTGCCTTAGTAACCTTATAGCAATTTGTTTTGATGATGCAGTATAGAGTGTATGTGGGGGGGAAGGGCTTGTACTGGGGAAGGGAAAACAAAATAGAAATAAGACAGATAACGTAAATTCACTTGATAACCTTACAGCAATTTCTTTTATGGATGAAAGGTTAGTATGCCACAATGCAGGATAGTGTGTGTGTGTGTGTGTGTGTTTGTGTGGGGAAGGGGCTTGTACAGAGGAAGGTAGAGGATAGAAAGACAGATAACATATGAATTGCCTTGGTAACCTAAGTGTAATGAAGGATTGACGGATTACTATAGATAAAAAGGAAGGTTGGGATGTTGGTAAGGCTTATATTGAAGGGAGAGACATAGCTTTGGTAAGGCTTATATTGAAGGTGGAAACATATCTAAAAGGAAGATAACTTTAATCCCTTCAATAATTTCCTATATATCATTGATCCCTTTAGCAATTTCCTACTTTATTCTTCTCATCAAATGCTTAAGGGTTGCAAAATTCACTTCTTCGAGGCTCACAGTATAGAATAACACCCATTAACTTTTCTGGTAGGTATGTGTTGGACGAGCGGCCTCTTCTGGACGGCTGCGAGTGCTATGCGTGCAAGAACTTCTCCCGAGCGTACGTCCACCACCTCATCAATGTAAAGGAGATGCTGGCGCCGGTCCTGCTCATGATGTAAGGACCTCTCTCTCTGTTCTGTTGATTTTCCTTTATTTTTTCTTTTTCTGTTGGGGCTTCTGTATGTATTCCCTTATCACTGTCTTGCATGTTTTCTGTTCTGTTCTGTTCTTTCCTTTCTCTATTTCCCATTCTCTTTAGATTTATATATGGATCCCCTTACCTTCATTTTCTATATTGTTTCCTGTTCTCCTTATGTGCATCTCTCTCTCTCTCTCTCTTGTTCTTTTTCTCTCTTGCATGTTTTCTGTTCTGTTCTCTTCTGTTCTTTCCTTTCTCTATTTCCCATTCTCTTTAGATTTATATATGGATGCCCTTACCTTCATTTTCTACATTGTTTTCTGTTCTTAAGTGTATCTCCCTTTCTCTTGTTCTTTTTCTCTCTTGCATGTTTTCAGCTTTACTTACGCATCTTTCCACATCCTCCTCCTCCTCCTCCTCACTCCTCTTTCCTTCCTCTATTTCCCATTCTCTTTAAATTTATATATGGATGCCCTTACCTTCATTTTCTACATTGTTTTCTGTTCTTATGTGTATCTCTCTCTCTCTCGTTCTTTTTCTCTCCTGTTGATTTTCCTTTTCTCCTCATCTCTTTAGCTATATCCACGTACTCCCTTGATCACTGTCTCCTTCCATGTTTTCTGTCCTAATTATGTGCTTTTTCTCCTCCTCCTCTCTCTTTTGTTGATTTCCTTTACTTTATATATTTGAGTTTATAAATGTACTCTCATATTACCTTCATCTTCACCACCCAGCAGTGAATAGGTACCAGGTATTAATCGAGGGTTGTGTCCTGTCTCCTGGGGTCTGTTCCCTTCTCCTATAATTCCTTCCCCTCCTGTCCCTCTCCGGTATATGACCACAGATGTTGCGCCGACTGAACGAAACTTACTACCTTCATCTTCATCATTCTTTTTCTGATAATGTACTACAACCATTCTTTTTCCTCATCCTCGTAGACACAACTTGCACCACTGGACGTCCTTCTTCAGCAGCATCAGGGAGGCGGTGCGGACAGACTCCCTGCAAGACCTCAAGGCTTTAGTGCACTCAGCAGCTGAAGGCTCGGACAAGAGATAGAACACCTTACTCCCTGACCCCTTCCCTGACCCTGCCGTCCTCTGTAAGTGACCTCGACTAGTACAAATGTGTAGTGTAGCCTGACCTCAGCTGACACTTTAAATATTTATGCGGGGAGGTATACAATTGTGGAGCTTCCTGTTGTAGTGTGGCAAGTGATATGAGAAAAAAAACAAGAAAACTGCGATTGAAGTTCAAATTAAAAAAAAGAAAAAAAAATCTCGGTTCTCACCATTCCCGCCTCCGATGACGTCCAAGTATTTCCCACGTAAACCCTTCTTATATACACCATTCTGAAGGGTTAAGATAAGATAATGATGAGATGAGTAATTATTGATTATCTTAGAAATATGAGTGAAATTAATCGACCATAATGCCACAACCTCCATGAATTTTAGTTGCCTCAGAACGCTCAAAGAGTCGCTTGATGCCAGGGAAGTGGTGTCTCAAGATGGCCCCCATATCGCTTACCTCACTTCAGCAGGGAGCAACTCAATTCCAGGGCACAGACTAGCATTCCCAGCCTCTGTAGTTTTGGTGGTCATTGTAGTATGGTTCTGTCTTCCAACACCCCGGGGTCTCAGTAATATTGCAGTAGTAAAGTCACATGCTGTAGTTAGTAGTTTTTTTACAGTAAAGGAAGCAGCTTAGAGGAAAGTATAGAAAAGAGAGAAAATACCCCACTAACCACTGCCCCCAAAGAAGAGTGTGTAGGTGAGTGGTCAAGAGAGAGGTCAGTTTCGGTTGTATAGATGAGTGGCCAAAAGAGAGGGCAGTTTCGTTTGGAGGGGAGTGGCAGCGTTACCAAATTATCGTACTCAGCCACTCAGCACATCATATTTTGGGGTTTCTGACTCACAGCTATCGCAAACAGACACCAATAAGTAATGATTTTAACGATAACTTTAACTGGACTTTCGTTATTTGTGTGGGTAGGAAAATTTCGGGCCCTGGAACTGATAATTGCGATGTTTTGAGTACAATAATTTGGCAACGCTGGGGAGTGGCCAAAAGAGAGGGCAGTTTTGGTTGTAGAGATGAGTGGCTGAGAGAGAGGTCAATTTCGGCTGCAAAGGTGAGTGGCCAAAAGAGAGGTCAATTTCAGTCAGAGAGGAGCTGGATTACATATCATCTTTTCTATTGCGTTTGGTGTCCCGTGTGTACCAAGTATACAGCAAGACATAGAGAGGTGGAAAAGAAACACATTTATAACACGCTGGTTGGAGTGAACATGTTTCGGAGGCACAAACCCAAGTGTCTCAGAGCCGTAAACCCGTGCGTCTATCACAGAGGATGTATGTGACGTGCTGTACACAAGTAAAACATTGATTCACGTCTTGGTATTTAAGTGTCCAACAAGTTATTCAGCCTAAGTAATTGCCGAGAATCTGAGAATTTATGCTACTTCTAATACTACCAAGTTATGCAGCCTAAGTAATTGCTAAGAGTTTGAGAATTTATGGTACTTCTAATACTACCAAGTTATTCAGCCTAAGTTATTGCCGAGAGTGAGAATTGATGCTACTTCTAATACTACCGTCACTACTACTGTTGGTGTAAGTACTGCCGTGACTAACACTCAAAATCTATACTTTCGTTGTGTAAGTGTACCTCTCTCTCTCTCTCTCTCCTGTTGCTTTTCCTCTTCTTTATCTCTCTCCAAATTTATGCATGCACTCTCTTATCTTTATTTTCTTCCTTGTTTTCTGTTCTACGTATGTGCCTGTCCTCCTCCTCCTCCTCCTCCTCCTTCTCCTTCTCCTATTGCTTTTCCTCTTCTTTATCTCTCTCCAAATTTATACATGCACTCTCTTATCTTTATTTTCTACCTTGTTTTCTGTTCTACTTATGTGCCTGTCCTCTTCCTCCTCCTCCTCCTTCTCCTTCTCTCCTATCCTTCATTTTACCTTCTACGTATAAGCCTCTCATCTTCATTAGGATAAGGATTTTGATTTGGGGTTTTGCATCAAGGAGTGCCAAACAGAATTACAAGAAAGGATGGTGCCCTGAAGGATAATAGGACCTGGGGAGCATCCTGTGTGACCCTGCATGCCCCTTAGGTGATGGGTGTTATTCTATACTCTACTGGGGGTGAGGAATGGTTTGGTGTGGAGTGGATGCCCAGAAAACTCTACCCTTACACCCGACCTCGAATCTATTGGCTAAGGGTAACATTGCAAGCCTGGAATCGGTCGTACTTTTCCCTGTGGCTACTGACGGCCATGTCGGATAGCACGGCTGCCACCACCACATCCAGCACCAGCAGCAGCACACATCCGGCATTGTTGATGATGGCCGGCTTGTTGAGGCCTTTCTTGGGGGACTCCTTGGTCTCCTTGGCAGGCTCGGACACCCACGCAAGCTTCATTTGAATTCCCAGCATTGGATCATCACCGTGAATCACAGCACTGGTATCCTTTTTCGCATCCTCGGCCTTACGAGACGACCGGAGACTCAACTCGATGGAACTGTGGATGAGGAAGATGAGGCTAACACGGACGATGCAGTAGAAGAAGAAGTGATCGACGAGTTTGGAGACCGGCGAGCTTGGGAGCGTGGAGGAGAGCTGGGAGAAGAGCGAGGCGAGAACGATGAGCAGGGAGAGCGTCACCATAATCCGGTCGTTGAAATCCGTCAGCTGGAAATGCGTGAGGGTGACATGCGCAAGGAGACACAGGATGATGCAGGGGCAGAAGGTCGTCATGACATACGCCGAGAACTTATGGGTGAAGAGGAGTCTGAGCGCCACGACCGACCTGCCATCCTCGAGGTTGTACCGTGCGGGGGATATGCTGTACATGGAAAGTGTGGACCCCTCACCGTACACCTGGACCCCCCCCGACTGCGTGTCCCAGCGAGGGTCACACCCGAGAGATGGCAAAAGATTGATCTGCATCCCGCACTCCTGGGTGTCAAAGGGGAAGGAGAGGAAGTCGTACTCGCAGGAGAAGGTGAACTGGTACTGCATGGTGTGTTGGATCTCCACGTCTGACCCATTGTACTGCATCACTGGAGGACGAGGAGGAGGAGGAGGGTCAACACCGAACTCAAAGACAACACAAACACTGAACAACACAAAACACGAACTCAAAAAACGAGGACGATCAACACTAAAACAACAACCTTGAACTCTGCTGCAACACACACACACACACACACACACACACACACACACACACACACACACACATACATACATATGCACACCACCTCACCTTTTCTCTTCATTCCTACACACTCCCTTCCTCTATTGTTCTATCTGTAGCTTATGTTAGTTAGCCATGTGTTTGTGTGTCCGAGAAAGAACGAAATCAATAGTTATCAT
This sequence comes from Eriocheir sinensis, assembly GCF_024679095.1. NCBI lineage: Eukaryota > Metazoa > Arthropoda > Malacostraca > Decapoda > Varunidae > Eriocheir > Eriocheir sinensis. Next base: position 17,648,115 of record NC_066537.1, read on the forward strand.
GTTTTTTTTTGTGTGTGTGTTTTGAGTATGAAGGATATTTGGGAAGGCAATGGGACAATATAAGCACAGGTATAAAGGTTAGGTTAAGTTAAGTTAGGCTAGGTTAGGTTAAGTTAGGTTAGCACAGAGGCATTGAAGCACAGATATGAAGGTTAGGTTAAGTTAGGTCAGCACAGAGGGAGGGGGTTAAGTTAGGTCAGCACTCAGGCAATTGAAGCACAGATATGAAGGTTAGGTTAAGTTAGGTCAGCACAGAGGGAGGGGGTTAAGTTAGGTCAGCACTGAGGCAATTGAAGCACAGATATGAAGGTTAGGTTAAGTTAGGTCAGGCTAGGTCAGCACCTGAAGACTCACCCTCATAGCTGTTCTCTGTCTCGGGTCGCCCTTTCCCCACCGGCATGACCTTGAAGCCTTCCAGCACAGAGGTCTTGGTCAGGATGTTCAGGTTGTCCTCGTAATGCGCCTCGGGGAACTGCAGCGTCGGAGTCCATAGCAGGCTGAAGTCCTTGGCCGGCAGGATCTTGGTGCTGTTTTGTAGGTTCTGGAAGGTCAGCCGGTGATCCCGCCAAGACGTTATGATCTCCAGGTTGACCTTGAACTCGTTGGTATCCAGGGAGACAGAGGTGACCCTGAACACGTTGGCGATGAGACCGACCACTGGCTGAGTGTTGGGACATGCCCCCTTCCAGTAGGAGGGTGGCGGGGGCTTGAGGAAGGTGCAGACATTGCCCTCGTCGGAGTTGTCCTCGCAGTGTGGCACGCCGTCGCAGCGCAGCCACAGGGCGATGCAGCTGCCGTCATTGCATGTGAACTTCCCATCCTCGCACAGGGTGATGCTGAGCTTCTGCCTGCCATCCATGGCCGGGTCCTGCTCCGCCCAGCTCTTACGCCCAAAGATGTCTTGTCCCTCCTCCAGCGGTGTGTACTCCTGCATCCACACCGACCTTCTGCTGAGGCACCTCCTGGTTTCGCTGTCCACGCCCAGCTGCTGGCACGGCTCCCGGCGGATCATCTCGCCCATCTTGGACAGCAGCACCAGCCGGCGGTTATAGTTTTGGAGGGTGAGCTCCACTGTGTTGTTGCACTTCATGTAGACGGTCTTCCCGAGAGGCATGACACAGGCGGTATTGAACAGCTCCGAGCCACAGCTGTAGGTCAGCATGTGGTAGGTCTGGGTGTGGCGGTTGATGGACAGCACGCGGCCGGTGTCCTCGGTGACCATCTCGTTCATCCACAGGAACAGCGACGTGTCCTCCACATCCAATGACAGGTTGATCGCGTACATGAGGGTGTCCAAGTCATCCGTCTGGTTGATAAGCCTCCCGCCCATCCGCGCACACAGCCGCCGGGCCTGGAAGTGATGCCCGCACAGGCTGAACAGTGCCACAAACTCCTTGGGCTCAGGCTGACACAGTCTTTGAGGGTCATTGAGGTCAAAGTGAGACACATTCCCGATCATCGTGACATTCGTAACTCGCATGTAATCCCCAGCCATGTCCTCACATCCTTGCAGCCCAATCACCTCCGCCGCCAGCAGCTCCCGGTCATAGTACCTCACACCACTGACCCGCCCGGAGTAGGTCAGCTGGCCATCATCCATCCCAACCTGCACCGTCACGTTCCTGGTGCTCGAAATGGTCCCCCGGCACTCCTCCATGTCCGACACCTTCTTGCGGTATGTCTGGCCGTCCAGGTGCAGCGTCAGAGTGCCGCCGGTGAGGGCCAGACACATGTGCTGCCAGGCATTGGGGTGCAGCTCAGTGGTGTTGAGGGAGGTGAGGCAGGAGGTGTTCACTGCCACTAGGACCCTTCCCTCTAGGGCTACAGGAGGAGGAGGAGGAAGAGATGTTATTAGCAAGATTATCAATGGGACTAAACAGATTCCATGACTGACTGATGCTGTGTTTCATTCCACTGACTGACTGACTGGTGTACTGATTTCTTTTATTGCCTTATGACTGATGAAAAGACTGCCTGACTGAGTGATTGACTGACTGACTGGCTGACTGGTGTACTGATTTCTTTTATTGCCTTATGACTGATGAAAAGACTGATTGGCTGACTGATGGACTAACTGACTGACTGACTGATTGACTGTTACCTCCATTGCTTGACAGACTAATGGAAAGACTGACTGAGTGACTCCCTTCCTTCTTTCTTTCCCTCCTTCCTTCCTTTCTTCCTCCCTTCCTTCCTTCCTTCCTTCCTTCCTCCCTTCCTTCCTATCTTTCTACCATCCCTTGTGACTGCTTTGCCTTCCTTCCTTCCTTCCTTCCTACCATCCTTTCTTCCTACGTGAACCATGATGGGGCTGCCTGCAGCATACTCTTAGCAGTGATAGAGGAGGCCGGGTCACTGACGATGAAGAGGTTGGAGATGGTGCGCGGGTAGAGTGGCCACATCCACTGACACACCGTGAAGTTCTCGCTCAGACGCTCGACCGGGAACTCCTGCTTGACCTGTTGATGTGGGAGCTTAGGTTAACACAGGGAATGGATGCATGGATGTTAAGGTTAGGTTAGGTTAGGTAAGCACAGAGAGAGGCAATGGAAACAGATATAAAGGTTAGGTTAGGGCTTGACCTGTTGATGTGGGAGCTTAGGTTAACACAGGGAATGGAAGCATGGATGTTAAGGTTAGGTTAGGTTAGGGTAAGGTAAGTTAGGTAAACACAGAGAGAGACAATGGTGGAAATGGATATTAAGGTTAGGTTAGGTAAGTTAGGTTAGGGCTTGACCTGTTGATGTGGGAGCTTAGGTTAACACAGGGAATGGAAGCATGGATGTTAAGGTTAGGTTAGGTTTGGGTAAGTTAGGTTAGGTAAACACATAGAGGCAATGGAAACATGTAAAGTTTAGGTTAGGAAAGTTAGGTTAGGGCTTGACCTGTTGATGTGTGAGCTTAGGTTAACACAGGGAATGGAAGTATGGATGTTAAGGTTAGGGTAAGGTAGGTTAGGCAAACACAGAGAGGCAATGGTGGAAAGAGATATTAAGGTTAGGGTAAGTTAGGTTAGGCTAGGTTTAGTTAGCTTAGGTTAGGATAGGTTAGGTTTGGTTAAATTGAGTTAAGTTAGGTTATACAGACATACAGACAAAAAAATAAAAATAAAACATGAAAAGAAACAAAAATGCAGATGTAGTAAAAGCTATTGACATTAACACAGACATACAGACAGACAGACAGATATATCTCTCTCCCTCCCTATCTATCCATCCATCCATATATCAATCCATCTCCCTATCTATCTATCTCTATCTACTCACCTGGACTACTGCGTCATGCTCTTCCTCAGGTCGAAGTGTAAAGACCAGGTGCTCTGTCGGCCCATCCATGTGAGTCTCTGTTGAAGAAAAAGGAAATTGGAACAAGAGTAAAACTAATGAAATGAAGTGAAACAGGGAGGAGGAGGAGGAGGATGAAGATGGTGGTTTTGGGGAGGAGGAGGAGACGGAAAAAAAGAGAAAAGACAAAAGTGGCAAAAGAAAAAAAAAAAAAACTTCGAAACAAGCAGGACTAAGGAAAGAGTTGCGCAGAGGAAAGAAAAAAAAAACGGTCGCATTCGCTTGGGTGAAGACAAACTATAAAAAAATAAACAAGACAAAGAGAAATGGATAAAAATCGAAATCTTACATACGCCGAACGCCAAGACAAACGAAGAAACACACAGGAAAACAATAAACAAAAAGAAAAACCTCGATCTTTCATACGCCGAACGCCAAGACAAACGAAGAAACACAAAGGAAAACAATAAACAAAAAGAAAAACCTCGATCTTGCATACGCCGAACGCCAAGACAAACGAAGAAACACAAAGGAAAACAATAAACAAAAAGAAAAAAACTCGATCTTACATACGCCGAACGCTAAGACAAACGAGGAAACACAAAGGAAAACAATAAACAAAAAGAAAAACCTCGATCTTGCATACGCCGAACGCCAAGACAAACGAGGAAACACAAAGGAAAACAATAAACAAAAAGAAACACCTCGATCTTGCATACGCCGAACGCCAAGACAAACGAGGAAACACAAAGGAAAACAATAAACAAAAAGAAAAACCTCGATCTTGCATACGCCGAACGCCAAGACAAACGAGGAAACACAAAGGAAAACAATAAACAAAAAGAAAAACCTCGATCTTGCATACGCCGAACGCCAAGACAAACGAGGAAACACAAAGGAAAACAATAAACAAAAAGAAACACCTCGATCTTACATACGCCGAACGCCAAGACAAACGAGGAAACACAAAGGAAAACAATAAACAAAAAGAAAAACCTCGATCTTACATACGCCGAACGCTAAGACAAACGAGGAAACACAAAGGAAAACAATAAACAAAAAGAAAAACCTCGATCTTGCATACGCCGAACGCTAAGACAAACGAGGAAACACAAAGGAAAACAATAAACAAAAAGAAAAACCTCGATCTTTCATACGCCGAACACCAAGACAAACGAAGAAACACAAAGGAAAACAATAAACAAAAAGAAAAACCTCGATCTTGCATACGCCGAACGCCAAGACAAACGAAGAAACACTCAAAGGAAAACAAAGCAAAGAAAAACCTCGAACTCGCGAAGACAACTCACCCTCACTGGCCTGGACTTCGATGATCAGAGGGACGAGAAGGAGCAGGAGGCGGAGGCGGCCGGAGAGGATGAGCACTCGAACCACGGCCATCACGAAGCACTCTGACGCTCCTGAAGAGAAACTGAACTGAAGGCGATTGTCGAGCTGATGGAACTCTTGAAGACCCAACTATACTTCGACTGACTGCATGGGTAAAGGGTAAAGGAAAGAGGTGACTGTCGAACTGATGAAACTCGTAACCCAACCAACTGACTGACAGACTGACTGATGGGAAGAGGCAACTATGAAAACCAAACCATTTCGACTGACTTCTGACTGGTGGAAGGAAGAGGCGGCTACGAACAGAAGAACTCTCAAAAACTCAACTACTTCGACCTGGCTAAGTGACCAAAGAAGCGAATAGAGGAATGAAACGAAGGAAGGATCAACTATCAACTTACCAAACGCCGAACTGAGTGGAGAAAGAGAGGATAGAAGGAAGAAGGGGACTATGAGTTGACGGAGTGACAAGGGATAAACAGAAGAAGAAAACAAAGTAAGAAAGCAACTATCAACTTACCAAACGCCGAATTGAGTGACGGAAGGAAGTCGAGAGGGGACCACGATCAAACAACCCACTCACTCTTCCACCTGACAAACCAACCAACGGACTAAAGAAAGATTAACCGGCAGACCTTTGAACACGCGAGAGAGAGAGAGAGAGAGAGAGAGAGAGAGAGAGCAAACTTCGATGTAATGAAGGATATTATTGATACGAGAGTGAGATGGAGAGGAAAATAATGGGACTGTGTGCTTTAGTGTGGGCGTGTGTATGTGTATGTATGTGTATGTATGTGTGTGTGTTGTGAGTGTGTGTGTGTGTGTGTGTGTCCTTGACCGAATATATGTAACCTATGGAATGAAACATGAAATTAGGCCCCGTTTCTGTGTGTGTGTGTGTGTGTGTGTGTGTGTCCGCGTCGGCCACACCCGTAATAACACCTGTAATTATTAACCTTGCGCATACTTTAGTTGACTTTCCCTTATCGAATCAATATCATTCTAGAGGTCACGGGCTGCTTAGTCATCCATTAGGCGTGGGAGGGTAGTAACAGCTAGGAAGGTCATCATTAGTAGAAGTAGCAGCAGTAGTAGAGTAGTAGAAGTAGCAGTAATAGTAGTAGTAGTAGTAGTAGTAGTAGTAGTAGCAGTAATATTAGTAGTAGTGGTAGAGTAATGACCCCCCTAATGCAGAAAGCCTCGCAAACTCACTCTAAAAGTCGGGTTTTGTTCTGGCCGACTGGTTAAGGAGTGTCGTTCCCATCTAGGTGGTCGTGAGTTCGATCCCCGGCGGTATATTCCCAATCTCTCAAGACACCTCTCCATCCGAAATTGACCTCTCTTTTGGCAACAGTTAGCGGGCTTTTTTTTTTTCTTACTTCTTTTTTGTTGCCCTTGAGTTGTTTTCTGTGCTGTAAAAAATAAATAAATCTACGGGTATGTAGTCCCTGATTGAAGACGCTCGACCGTAGCTTCGAAACTATAACCACGGGGTGTTCTGGAAAATACCCTCATTGTGATTCCTACTCAAAATTATACTGGTCCAACTAAACCTAACCTAGCCTAACTTAACGTAACCTGGCCTGTTCAAGAGCGGGCCCCCATACAAGTAGAGAGATCTATAACCACGCGGTGTTCTGGAAAATACCCTCATTGTGATTCCTTCTCAAAATTATACTACTCCAACTAAACCTAACCTAACGTAACTTGGCCTGTTCAAGAGCGGGTCCCATACAAGTAGAGAGATCTATAACCACGCGGTGTTCTGGAAAATACCCTCATTGTGATTCCTACTCAAAACTATACTACTCCAACTAAACCTAACCTAACCTAACTCAATGTAACCTGGCCTGTTCAAGAGCGGGTCCCATACAAGTAGAGAGATCTATAACCACGCGGTGTTCTGGAAAATACCCTCATTGATATTCCTACTCAAAACTATACTACTCCAACTAAACCTAACCTAACCTAACTTAACGTAACCTGGCCTGTTCAAGAGCGGGTCCCATACAAGTAGAGAGATCTATAACCACGCGGTGTTCTGGAAAATACCCTCATTGTGATTCCTACTCGAAACTATACTACTCCAACTAAACCTAACCTAACCTAACTTAACGTAACCTGGCCAGTTCAAGAGCGGGCCCCCATACAAGTAGAGAGATGGGAATGCGTTCTCCGGCGCTGTTAAAAAAAAATAGCCTTTCTTGGTCGATTAATTTCTCGGGTGTTTTATGCCACGCAGTCGTATTGTCAAGTGGAGTTAAATGCCGTTACGGAAGTAGTAGTAGTAGTAGTAGTAGTAGTAGTAGTAGTAGTAGTAGTATAGTAGTAGTAGTAGCACCCGTACCCGTATCAGGAAACCTCTACCCCCGAAATTGACCTCTCTTTCGGCCACCTCTTGATTTTTTATTTTTTTTTTTATTTTTTTTAGGAGCAACGAGTATCGGGCTTTTTTTTATTATTGTTTCCTTTTTTGTGTGTGCCCTTGAGCTGTCTCCTTTGTTGTAAAAAAAATAAGTAGTAGTAGTAGTAGTAGTAGTAGTAGTAGTAGCAGCACCAGTACCTCTCGTTCCGCCTTTTAAGAGTATATCCCTTTAGTAGTTCTTCTAGGGGGTCAAGGTCTGTCATTTGGTGAGCAGGTGGGCAGTAGGTAATTGTCGTTCACGTAATTACATTCATGGCTTGCTCCCCTTCTCGCCACGACACCCTGCTATTTGCTAAGTACCGGAGCACTTATTTGACCGATGACGCCTGACACACACACACACACACACACACACACACGTTTTGTCTTCCTCTTTTGCTCTCATCTTTATCCTTTTCTTTTTGTTTTATATTCCTCGCGTTCGTTGTAGCTTATTCTCTCTCTCTCTCTCTGTTATATATCTTTTCTTCTTTTTCCTTTTTCTCCTTTCTTTTTTTCTCCTTGTCTTCTTCCTCCTATTTCTCTCCTCCTCCTCCTCCTCCTCCCCCTTTACTTTTTTTTCTTCCTCCTCTTCCTTCTTTTCCTTTATCTTCTCCTACCTCTTCTTCTTAATCCTCCTCCATTTCATTTTCCTCCTCCTCCTCCTCTACTCCTCTTCTCCTTCCCCTTCCCACCTCTCTTAATTCCTCCTTAATTACTGCTCCTCCTTCTCCATCTCCCTTTCCCTCCTCCTCCTCCTCCTCCTCCTCCTCCTCCTCCTCTTCCTCCTCCTCTATTTCCGCCTTCACACCTGTCGCACGTGTCCTGAATGACCACCTAATTGCAGTTCGTAATTAATAGCTTACCTTAATTGGGAGCTCATTAACGGTGCTTACCTGGGCCATTTGTCACCCCTGTGTTGTGGGCGTCACGTTGGCAACACTGCATGGGTGGGTGGGTGGGTGGTATACTTCTTTAAATTGTCTTCTTTTCTTCTTTTGTTATGTTTTGTTTGTTTCCTGTTCTTGTTCTTCTCGTTTTTGTTCATTATGTTCTTGTTCTTGTTTTCTCTCCTTTTTACTTCTTATTGTTCTTCTTCCTTCCTGTTCCTCTTCTTTCATTATTATTATTATTATTATTATTATTATTATTATTATTATTATTATTATTATTATTATTATTATTATTATTATTATTATTTTGGGTTAGCGACAGTTTCATGAAGGCAGAAGTTAATTTGAGATACGTTAACGAAGTCATAATTCCTAAAATACTTGGGAGACATGTGAAAGAAGGAGGAGGAGGAGGAGGAGGGAAAAGAAGGAGAGAAAAGGAGGAGGAGGAGGAGGATAAATGTATGAGGAAAAGGAGGAGATAAAAAGAAAAAAAGGAGAAGTATACAGAACCTCCAGGAACACTCACAGCTAGACCATTCAAGCAAAATAATGAAAATCTACAAATATTATGAAGTTCCGTTAGAGAGGCAGCTGTCACAATCAAGCCCGAGACAACCCAGACCAAGACCAAAAGTGAGGTAAACAATAACAAACTCTTCGGACGCTCGGCTCCTCCTCCGCTCCTCCGCCTCCCTCGCCGCCATGGAGTGCAGGAAGAGGCAGCGGGCAAGGGCCACCGCCGCCGCCTTCAACAAGAGGTTCCCCAAGGCCATCAAGCCCGTCAAGTAAGGCTGAAGTAAAATATGGAGGGCTGCGCAACCTTGATTCATTTATCCGGCGTGGCAGTTTATTTTCTTATCTGTTTTACTTTTACTCGGTTCATTTATCTGGTGTGGCAGTTTGTTGATTTATTTACTTGTTTATTTATTTTGGACAATGTACAGTTTCACCCAACCAACGATTTTCTTTGGTGGTTCATGTTTTTCTGGTGATAAATGTAGTGAATTGCATGATTTTGTACCTCATTTCCGTCGCAAATGTCTACTTTTCGAGTTATGCCTATCCCCTGCCCTCACCAAGCTTGGTGTTCCCCTTGTGCAGAGCATGTTCTTGGTTTTGCTGTCCCTGTGTTGTGGGGTCAGGTTACTGTCAATTAGGTTGTGGTCAATAAGTTGTTCTCTATCAAGCAGGAATAAGTTATCATTTTTACCAATTTTGCTATTTTGTTTGGTAATTAAATAAACTACACCTTAATCTGCTTGGTAATTTAAGTACTTGAGTCTCTTTGGCTCTATGACTGCAGTGCTTCTAGTCCTTAGAGGCACAGCAGTGACACACACACAACACACTAGAGTCATGTGTTGTGTGTGTGTGTTGTCAGAGTGAAGGACAGCGCCATCGTATGGACCATGCTGGCCCTGGCCCGCCTCTACCTGGCCACCGTGCAGACCGGCTACATCCACCCCGACGAGTTCCACCAGTCCGTGCAGGTCATGGCGCGTGAGTACCGGTGCCCTGCCCCGCGCACCACTGCCTCTCCCTTGCTACATACCTTTAAGTGAAATACAGCTTTTACATTAAGTTTTACCCCCCTGGTGACTCTTGTATCACGGCACAGGAGACATTCTGGACATTGATGCCGGCAAGCCCTGGGAGTTCCACGCCAACAACCCCATCCGCTCCGTCACCTTCTCCGCCGTGGTCTCTCTGCCATTCGTGTTCCTACGTCTCCTGGCACCGGTCTCGTCCTACTTGTTTGGGTATGACCTGCTGACGCCCACCACCCTGCTGGTGGCCCCGCGGGTGTTCATGACGCTGCTGTCCTTCATTGCTGACTACAGCATGTACCGAATTGCCCAGCTGTGCTACCTGCGGCCCTGGAGCTGCGTGGAGGTGTTCGCCAGCTCATACGTCATGCTGGTGTATGCCACGCGCACCTTCTCCAACACCCTGGAACTCATCCTGATGGCGGTGCTGCTGTGGCGGGTGTGCGAGTCCATGGTGGACAGCACCAAGATCATAAAGAAGGAGAACATCCTGCAGGACCTCTACGAGAGCGCCGAGACGGTGCAGGAGAAGGTCAAGCTGGTCAGGATGAAGAGCAAACTGCCGCCCTACAACTTCGTGGACAGCGGCATCATCTCGGCAGTGGTGACATACGGCTCCTTCGTACGGCCGACCTTTGTGGTGTTCTCCTTCGTGCCGGTCGCCTACTGGCTGCAGCGTGGCGTGGTCACCAGGGAGGTCAGCTTCTCATACTTCAACCTGCGTTTCCTCAGCCTGCTGCCGGGGGCCGTGGTCACCTTCCTGACCTGCGTGCTGGTGGACTCCTTCTACTACGGCGCGCTCACCACCACGGAGCTGGTGTTCTGGAACGTGACGAGCGGCTCCTTCGTGGTGACGCCCATCAACTTCCTGCTGTACAACACCCAGAGCAAGAACCTGGCACAGCACGGCCTGCACCCCCACTACCTGCACCTGCTGGTCAACGTCCCGCTGCTGTACGGTGTGCTGGGCCTGCTGGGGCTGTGGTCCGTCTCCAAGTACTTCGTGGCCCTTACCATGGGGGCCATGACCAAGAAGCCGCGGGTGTTCAGCCTGGCCACCATGCTGCTGGCCTCCTTCATCACGCCGGTGCTGGTGCTGTCCCTCATGCCCCACCAGGAGGCGCGCTTCCTGCTGCCCACGTTGCCGCCGCTGGTGCTGCTCCACTCCGACGACGTGCTCATCCTGACGGCACGGCGCATCAGGCCGGTGCGCCACTTCCTGTTCCTGGCCTGGCATGTGTGGAACATCCTGTGTGTGGCCTTCTTTGGGTTCCTGCACCAGGGCGGCGTCACCAAGGCCGTCACGCAGGTGCACCACCACGCCCTGCAGCGCCCGCCCCTCACAGACTCCCACGTCCTCTTCTCCGCCATGTACACGCCCCCGACCTTCATGCTGGCGCGCCGCCTCCCTGTCACTGCCCAGGCTGAGGACGGCCGCCACTACAGGATAGAGAAGTCCGTGTTCACCTACGACACTGGGGGGTCCAGGCAGCCAACCGACCTCTACCGGCTGGCGGCCAAAGTGCACCGCCAGGCCCGCCAGAACACAACCCGGGAGGTGGAGGTGCTGGTGTGCCTCCCTGCCAGCCTCTCCGAGGGGCTGCACCGCGCTGCCCCAGAGAACGTGACACTGGAGCGGCTGCAGCGCGTACGGGGCCACCTCACCCTGGAGGACCCCCCGGACCTCAGCCTGGCGGGTGTCACCTTCACCAGTGGCTGCGGGAAGCTCTGCCACTTTCTTCGACGCCTCGACCAGTTCAGCATCGACATCATCAGCATCAACTTTGGCCCCAGGATGGCAGAGGACAGCCCACAGGGGTTACAGGGGTCACTGCCGCCCCCTAGCCTGACCCCCAGTGTACCCCCCCATGACCCTCCTTCCCCTGAGGCCTCACCACACAACCTAACCGACGAGGATGAGGAGGAGGACGAGTTTGAGGATGATGAATTTGATGAGGAGGAGGATGAACACGACCACACCCTCTAGTAAACATTCTCAAGTTATGCCTCAAACTGTAACATTCTCGTCACCTGAGGAAGACTTGGGTGGCACCGGGCTGGAGGGGGAGGCTGAGGAGGCTGGGCTTATGCTGTTCTGTCGCTCCGGTCGGCCACTGCGTAAGATAACGTAAGGTCACAGTGCTTGGTCTGGGTCTTGGAGTGGCCTTCGACTCTGGACTTTAACTTAATTGCTGAAGAAGAAAAAGTGGCGATGGTGGTGAAGGAGAACGTCTATGGTAAGATATCCTCGTCCTGTGATTCTTGGTGATTGAAGCTGAAATGCACAAAATATAAATGATCTCTTTTTCTACAGTTTGATGTGAAGGTTTAGAAGCACTCAGAAAGGCTACACCCGAAATTGACCTCTCTTTTGGCTACTCTTTACTGTTATCTATTATGGGAGCGGCGAGTAGCGGGCTTTTTTTTTGTACTCTTTTTGTTGCCCTTGAGCCGTGGCCTTTGATGTAAAAAAAAATAACAATAAGAGACAGCAGAAAGAGAAGAGTGATGGTAAGTGGTGTTGGATCCTCTAATTCACTACACAGTTTCTCCGAGTATCTCGTGTACATACATACTTAAATGGACTTATCATAATACAGTCGTCCTTCAAATAGTACGGTTTCCAATAGTTTGGTTTCGGTTTTATACGGATTGTCATGGAAGATCATTTAAGGATTTTTAAATTTCCTGCTTGTCGGGAAATTCAAAAATCCTAAAAAAAATCTTCTATGAAAATCCACAAGAGCAGCAAGTAGCAGGCTTTTTATTTTATTATTATTGTTTCCTTTTTTTGTGTGCCCTTGAGCTGCCTCCTTTGTTGTAAAAAAACAAACAAAAAAAAAAACTATTGGAAACCGTACTATTTGAGGGATGACTGTATACCTTAAGAGGCCTAATTTTTCATCCAGTTCATTATCATTCCAGTCAAAAACTTTCCATAGGCATCTTTTCCACTTTTTTTGTAATTTCTTTCCATCATTGTTGGTTGTATTTATTGCAATATTGCCAAGTTTTCACATATGTTGCTGAGTTTCCACATATATATTGCCGACTTGCCACATATATATTGGTGATTTTTCCATATATATATTTCCAATTCTTCTCAATTTCCCATCAGTGTTAGTTAGAGTTATGGTGATATTGCCAATTTTCTTTCCCGAGCCGAAACAAAACGAAGCTAAATAGTAACTTTCCGAATAGATTTTAAGGGATGTTTGTATCGAATTTCGTCGTTGTTGCTGTGGATGTCACTTTTCGATTTAGGTTTTTCCGAGAGTTAGTTATTTTTCTCTTTCCTTCCGGCTGAACAATTTGAAAACATGTGAATACTGAATAGCTACTGTGTGTGTGTGTGTGTGTGTGTGTGTGTGTGTGTGTGTGTGTGTGTGTGTGTGTTTTCTTACAATCTTAAATGTTCCCCCTTCCTTCCTTCCTCCTTTCCTCCCTTTTCTCCTCCTTCCTTCCATTCCTCCACTCCTCCCTTTCTCTTAAATTCCTTCTTTCCTCACTCTTTTTATCTTCCTCTATTCCACCTTCTTTGCATTCCTCCCTTTCCTCCATTCCTCCCTTTTCACCTCCTTCCTTCCATTCTTCCATTCTTCCCTTTCTCTCAAACCCCTCCTTTCCTCTATCTTCCTCTATTCCCCCTCCTTTGCAGTTTATGTGTTTGTGTGTGTGTGTCCGTTTGCGATCCAAGTATTTGCGTCCATCGGTAAGCTGCCTTCAGCCACTAGGGACAAATGTAATCTAGTCACGTCTTATGCAGATATTTTTGAGCTCATAATCCCGCTTCCGACATTCCCTTCGGTGCTTCAGCCTGTGATGGTGTTGGCTGAGGCTGGTTTAGTATTGTAAGCTAATGGTTCGTGCAGGGCAGTCGTACCTCAGCATCCACAGGGGTTTTGGTAACAGAGACTTATAGATAATGAAAACCCATGAAAATTTGCTTGAAAACACCTCCCAGGTATATGCAAAATGCCCCCTTTCTCATGTGCTGCTTGTAGTGTTGGGAGTATTGTCTTGTGGGGTAGTTGGTGACCTCTGCCTGTCAATTAAAAAAAACTCATGAATATCTGCTCCAAAAGACCTTGTAAATATCATCTTGAAAATGCCCCCTTTTATATGTGCTGTCCATAATGCTGGTAGGCTTTTCTTGAGGGGGCTATGTGGCAGCTTCAGCCTGTTACTGATGTGGGCAAATTATACTTCAAGTGTCTGTCACATGATGTTCAACCCGGTAGCAGCGACGGGCCAAATTTATGGCTTTACCGTGTACCAGTGATGGGCCAAATTTGTGCCATGATAAAGACCAACCAAATTAGATGATGCATAAACTGATCACAAATACGTTGATACATATTATGAAATGGCTTGCATGAGTGATGATTTTTTCTCATTTTTCTCACTTAGAGGGACCTTTAAGAAACATGCAGAGGTGTGGTGTGTGGCTCCAGAAACCCAAGGATACAAAAATTCCTATTCCTATCCCCTAAAAATCCTTATCATATTCTTTCCTCACTTCCATCCTTCCTTCCTTCCTGTATTCCTCCCTCCCCTTACTAACACTTTTTATTTAACTTATGAACACCCATTGGCTACCCCATAGATACCAATATATATAACAGGCTACACCCTTCCTTCCTTCCTTCCTTCCTTCCTTTCTCCACACTCGGCTCACAACCGAGAGAGCCCGGTTTCGATTCTCCGGCGGAGTGGAAAAATTTGGGCGGCTTTTCCGATACCCTACGCCCCTGTCCACCCAGCAGTGAATGGGTACCAGGTATTAATCGGGGGTTGTGTCCTGTCTCCTGGGATCTGTTCCCTTCTATAATTCCTTCCCCTTCTGTCTCTCTCCGGCATATGACCACAGATGTGCCGACTAAACGAAATTTTCCTACTTTTTCCTTCCTTTCTCCCTTCCTTGTTTTCTTCAGCTAACTTACTACTGACACCATTATTATTTATCAGACTTATGATCACCCATTGCCTACCCCCATAGATACCAATATATATATAACAGGGTTGGGTGATTAAGACCGAGAATATTGAGTCCACGGATGTTGAGGTTCGACTGCTCACTCTAGTCTTTACGTGTGGTGTAGTGCGTAAGGTTTTCAATTAGTCCTATTATCCTTCTTTCTCACCTCTAGTCATAATGTGATAATTCGAGACATGCAAGGAAAGAGTGCACAAAATGAAAACTTAGGTTAAATTTGTACCACTACCAGACTTGTGGGTTTGTCTGACTTGGCTTTGTACGTACTGCTATTGTGTTCACCCCTCACCAAGCTATACACTGAAGGATATTGTGTTAGTGTGTTATTCAGCCCTTGTATGACCCTTGAGGGATAGAAGGAGGAGGAGGAGGAGGAGGTGAGAAAGAATAAGGGAAGTGGTAGAAGCGAAGGGAAGGGAGGAGGAAGAGAAGGGAAGAGATAAAGAAGGAGAGAGAGAGAGAGAGAGAGAGAGAGAGAGAGAGAGAGAGAGACCATAATGAATAACAGTAATAATATAGATAATAATAATAATAAATAATGTAATAAATGTATCTCTCCATCTCTTTCTCTCATTATTATTATTATTATTATTATTATTATTATTATTATTATTATTATTATTATTATTATTATTATTATTATTATTATTATTATTATTATTCCTTTTCCTCCCTTCTGTTTCCCGTATTTTCCTTCCTTCTCTCTCTCTCTCTCTCTCTCTCTCTCTCTCTCTCTCTCTCTCTCTCTCTCTCTCTCTCTCTCTCTCTCTCTCTCTCTCTCTCTCTCTCTCTCTCCCCTTCTCTTTCTTGCATTCATCTTCCTTTTCCTTCTTTCTTTTACCCGATTCTCCTTCCTTCTCCTCCTTCTCTCTCCCTCGTCCTGTTATAATCACGCGCCTATGAACTGGGCTGGCGAATATGCTTGTTTGTTTACGGCTGTGGGTAACAGCTGGTAAGGACGGGGAAGGGAAGGGGGGGGGGGAAGAGGAAGGAAGGTAACAGGTAGATAGGCAAGCACATAGGGAAATACGTAACAGTTCATGACAGCTGGGAAGGGACGAAGAAGGGAGGGAGAGGTAGGTTGGTAGGTAAGAGGGAATGTGAGGTTTGAAGGGTCAGAAAAGGGAGGGGAAGGGCAAGCAAGCATTTAGATAGATAGACAGATAGATTAGAGTTAATGTAAGGATGGAAGGTAAGCTACGAAGGGAAGGGAGGAAGGGCAAGCAAGCATTTAGATAGATAGACAGATAGATTAGAGTTAAGGTAAGGATGGAAGGTAAGCTACGAAGGGAAGGGAGGAAGGGCAAACAAGCATTTAGATAGATAGACAGATAGATTAGAGTTAAGGTAAGGATGGAAGGTAAGCTACGAAGGGAAGGGAGGAAGGGCAAGCAAGCATTTAGATAGATAGACAGATAGATTAGAGTTAAGATAAGGTAAGGTAAGGGAGGGCGGGGTAGGGAAGATTAGGCAGTTAGGTAAAAGCATAGAGGAAGGCAAGAAGACATAATAGGTAAATATATTGGTAGGCAAACAGTAAGGTAAGGGAAGGTAGGTCATATTATGCATCAAGGAAGGGCGGGAGAGGGAAGGGAAGAGTAGGGAGTAGGGATATAGGTAAACAGACAGACATTCAAGCTTGAAGGTAAATATATAGGTAGGTAAACAGTAAGGTAAGGGAAGGTTAAGGTCATATTATGCATCTACGAAGGGCGGGAGAGGGAAGGGAAGAGTAGGGAGTAGGGATATAGGTAAACAGAGAGGCATGCTAAGGTAAGGAGAATAGATGGGAGTTAGGCAAATCGACAGACAAAGGCAAACAGATAGAAAGGTCAAGAGATAGTTAAGGAAGGGAAGGTAAACTAGGAAAGGAAGGGAGGGAAAGGGAAGAGTATGAAGGTAAATAAACAGATAGGCAAGCGAATAGAAAGGCAAATAGGTAAGGAACGTAAGGTAGGGAAAGGGAAGATTAGGAAGGTAAATAAACAGATAGGCAAGCGGATAGAAAGGCAAATAGGTAAGGAACGTAAGGTAGGGAAAGGGAAGATTAGGGAAGTAAATAAACAGATAGGCAAGCGGATAGAAAGGCAAATAGGTAAGGAACGTAAGGGAGGGAAAGGGAAGATTAGGGAAGTAAATAAACAGATAGGCAAGCGGATAGAAAGGCAAATAGGTAAGGAACGTAAGGGAGGGAAAGGGAAGATTAGGAAGGTAAATAAACAGATAGGCAAGCGGATCGAAAGGCAAATAGGTAAGGAAAGTAAGGTAAGGATGGGGAAGATTAGACAGGTAAATAAACAGATAGGCAAATAGGTAAGGAACGTAAGGGAGGGAAAGGGAAGATTAGGGAAGTAAATAAACAGATAGGCAAGCGAATAGAAAGGCAAATAGGTAAGGAACGTAAGGGAGGGGGGAAAGGGAAGATTAGGAAGGTAAATAAACAGATAGGCAAGCGGATAGAAAGGCAAATAGGTAAGGAACGTAAGGGAGGGAAGGGGAAGATTAGGGAGGTAAATAAACAGATAGGCAAGCGAATAGAAAGGCAAATAGGTAAGGAACGTAAGGGAGGGAAGGGGAAGATTAGGGAGGTAAATAAACATAGGCAAGCGAATAGAAAGGCAAATAGGTAAGGAACGTAAGGTAAGGAAGGGGAAGATTAGAGAGGTAAATAAACAGATAGGCAAGCGAATAGAAAGGCAAATAGGTAAGGAACGTGAGGGAGGGAAAGGGAAGATTAGAGAAATAAATAAACAGATAGGCAAGCGGATAGAAAGGCAAATAGGTAAGGAACGTAAGGTAAGGAAGAGGAAGATTAGGGAAGTAAATAAACAGATAGGCAAGCGGATAGAAAGGCAAATAGGTAAGGAACGTAAGGGAGGGAAAGGGAAGATTAGGGAGGTAAATAAACAGATAGGCAAGCGGATAGAAAGGCAAATAGGTAAGGAACGTAAGGGAGGGAAGGGGAAGATTAGGGAAGTAAATAAACAGATAGGCAAGCGGATAGAAAGGCAAATAGGTAAGGAACGTAAGGGAGGGAAAGGGAAGATTAGGGAGGTAAATAAACAGATAGGCAAGCGGATAGAAAGGCAAATAGGTAAGGAACGTAAGGGAGGGAAGGGGAAGATTAGGGAAGTAAATAAACAGATAGGCAAGCGGATAGAAAGGCAAATAGGTAAGGAACGTAAGGGAGGGAAGGGGAAGATTAGGGAGGTAAATAAACAGATAGGCAAATAGGTAAGGAACGTAAGGTAAGGAAGGGGAAGATTAGAGAGGTAAATAAACAGATAGGCAAATAGGTAAGGAACGTAAGGTAAGGAAGGGGAAGATTAGAGAAATAAATAAACAGATAGGCAAGCGAATAGAAAGGCAAATAGGTAAGGAACGTAAGGTAAGCTCTTGTTATGCCTCCTCCTCCCTCTCCTTCTTCTCCTTCTTCTTCTCTCTCTCGCCTCCCATCTGCCGTTCCCTTCTCCCTTTAACTGTTATCATCTTTCTTCTTCTGTATTAATCTTTTTTCCCTCCTTCCCGTTGTCCGCGTGTTGTAGGAAACGGCGAGGTAAGTGTCATCTCACCTGTTAGAGAGGATGCACCTGTTGCGAGAGAGAGAGAGAGAGAGAGAGAGAGAGAGAGAGAGAGAGAGAGAGAGAGAGAGAGAGAGATGAGCTAAAGAAAGTAAGTGAATGAGGGAAGGAAAAAGAGAGAGAGAGAGAACGTAAGATAACGAAAGAGAAGAAATGGTAAGAGAGAGAGAGAGAGAGAGAGAGAGAGAGAGAGAGAGAGAGAGAGAGAGAGAGAGAGAGAGAGAGAGAGAGAGAGAGAGAGAGAAGGGGGTAGGGCTGTCTCTCTATCTTTCACTTACGTCATAGTAAAGGAAAAATGAAAGGAGGAGGAGGAGGAGGAGGAGGAGGAAAGGAGGAGAGAAGGGAAGGAAGGAAGAGGAAGGGAAGGGAAGCAACGTGTGTGTGTGTGTATGTGTGTGTGTGTGTGTGTGTGTGGTCGCTTCCCCTCAATTATGGGTCCGTTTTCTTCACTCTACTTTTTTTTTTTTTTTCGTGTGTGTGTGTGTGTGTGTTTGTTTGTTTCCTCTTCCGCCACTTCCTTCCCTCCTTCCTTTGTTTTGTTTTGTGGTCGTTTTCTTCTTCATTTTCTTCTACTTCCTCAATTCTCGTTTCTTATTTACTTTTGTCTTTTTCTTTTTATTTATTTTCTTGCATTTTCTATTTTCTCTTTTTTTTTGTATGCTCCCCAATTCTTTCTTCTCTGTTTTCTCTTTATCTCCTTTCATCCATTCTTTTCCTACTCACTTCTGATGTAGTTTTTCTTTTTAATTGTTTTCATCAGACACTCATATTTTTTTCGTTTTTTCAATCCCCCAAATCATTCTTTCGTCCAACATATACTTTGCCTTTCTTTTTTTCAAACTTATAATCTTTTCCTTCTTTTTTCAACCTTATAATCTTTTCCTTCTTTTTTCAAACTTATAATCTTTTCCTTCTTTCTTATTTCAACCTTATAATCTTTTCCTTCTTATTTCAAACTTATAATCTTTTCCTTCTTTTTTCAAACTTATAATCTTTTCCTTCTTTCTTATTTCAACCTTATAATCTTTTCCTTCTTATTTCAAACTTATAATCTTTTCTTTCTTTTTTCAAACTTATAATCTTTTCTTTCCTTTTTCAAACTTATAATCTTTTCCTTCTTTCTTATTTCAACCCTTCTACTTGTTCTTTCCTTCTTTCTTTTTTTCAACAGTATACCCCTTTCCCTTCCTCCATCTTCCCAAGCCTTCTACTTATTCTTTCGTTTGTCATTCCCTTCCTTCTATAACTCTTTCAACTCTTCTTATAATTACTTTCCCTTCTATCTTTTATTATCAACACGATAAGCCATTTCTTTCATTTTTGCAACCCTCCTAATCCTCTCCTTCTTCCATTTTTCAATCCGTCTAATTATTCTCTCGTTTGTCATTCCCTTCCTTCTATAACTCTTTCAACTCTTCTTATAATTACTTTCCCTTCTATCTTTTATCATCAACACGATAAGCCATTTCTTTCATTTTTTCAACCCTCCTAATCCTTCCCTTCTTCCACTTTTTAATCTGTCTAATAATTCTTTCATTTACCAGGCTTATAAAACGTCTTTGTCACTGCCTATTGTTGGTTTAAGTTACCTGTTGGCCGTTCTTGAGTCACCTGTTGCATAAGTCACCTGGATGAGCTATTACAGGTGAGCCGTGTGTGTGTGTGTGTGTGTGTGTGTGTGTGTGTGTGTGTGTGTGTGTGTGTGTGTGTGTGTGTGTGTTTACAACCTCAAATGTTTCTCCCTTCCTTCATTCATCCTTTCCTCCCTTCCTCCCCCCTTCCTTCTTCCTTTCCTCCCTTCCTTCCCCCTTCCTTCTTTCTTCCTCTTCCTTCTTTCTTCCTCTTCCTTCCCCCTTCCTTCTTTCTTCCTCTTCCTTCCCTTCTTAACTTTCTTCTTTCCTTCCTTTTTTTATCTTCCTCCATTCTCCGTCCTCTGCAATTTCCTTCCTTCCTCCCTTTCTCTCTTTTCCTCCTCCATTCTTCCCTTCGTCTCAATTTACCTCCTTCCTCCGTACCTATTAATCTTGCTACATACCTCCCTGTCTCCTTCTCTTCCTCCTCCTCCTCCTCCTCCTCCTCCTCCTCCTCTTCCTCCTCCCTCATCACGAATTCTCCTCATTTCCTTCAACTTTCTCCAGCGGGTGCAGTGGTGGAGGTGGTGGTGGTGGTGGTGACGGCCCTTCCTATAGCCACGTCTCCCTTCCTTTCAACACCCCCCCCCCTCCCTCCTCACCACCACCATCACCACTATAATCACCACCACCACCACCATTTCCTCCATTTTCTGTTCGCCATTCATTTCCTTTCCTTTCCTTTGCCTTCTCCTCTTCCTCCTCCTCCTCCTCCTCTTATTCCTCTTACTCCAAACGACCCCCTTAAGGAAAAATATATAGCCGTGAGAAAAGATCACTACTTACTACCGCATTGAAACTCCCCAAAGATCACTACTTCTTCTAGCATTTAAATCCCCCGCCCCAGTGATGTCACCAATGACCTATATTCTCTCAAGGACGGATCACCCAGCTTGTCAAACGCCTCAATAGGTTCTCATCTCTCCCTTCCTTTTCCCTTATACTGCGCCAACTTCCATGGGTGTGAGGATGAGGGAAGGTCAGGTAAAGGGTGTAAGGGGGTGTGGGCGTGGGTGTGGGGTGCGTGCGGGCGCGGGGAGGGCGTGGAAAGGGCGGGGAGATGAGGGCTATGGTGAGGGTTGGTAGCTGTGTGGGTTTGAGACTTAGCGGTACTTGTGAACGGCCGCGGGAAAGTGAGTGTGTGTGTGTGTGTGTGTGTGTGTGTGTGTGTGTGTTGGGGTATACATATATGTGTGTGTATGTATGCTTATGTGTATGAATATCTTATCCTCCTCAGCTTCCTCCCTTTCCTCCCTTCCTTCCTTCAATCCCCGTCTCTTTTCTCCCCGTTTTCTTCTCCCTCTCTCTCTCTCTTTCAGCTTTCCCGTCTCGCTTGCTCGCTCTCTCCCTCCTCCTCCTCCTCCTCCGCCTCCTCCTCCTCCTCCTCCTCCTCCTGTGTGCATCTCTTCTCTCCCACAGCCACAGTTTCCACAGGTTGGCTTGTCTTGGTCCATTTCCCTCACGGCTGTGTTCTGTCACGCCGTCAGGGGAGGCAGAGGCTATATGTCTGTCTGTGTCTGTGTGTCCGGCGTACTGTAGGTCGGTCAGCTGGTCTGGTCTCCCTGGTCCCCTCTGCTCCTCCTCCTCCTCCTCAGTCGAACTCAGACAGTGACACAGTGAGGATGTACGCCGCGAATCGCTCCTGACCAGACTACTCGATGCCTTGCTCTGTTTCCTTGCCGTGTGATATGTTGAAGTGAATGTCGAATCCGAAATCAAAGGAAAAGGATTGGGACTTCTTGAGGCTTACCTACGGCCTTACCAAGCCTCTCTGACCCCATACGCCCTTGTTAGCTAAGGCAGGTCCTCCCCAGTGCCTGTTTGAACCCCCTTTCTCCTGTATTTTTGTGTTTGTCTGTTGGTCTGTTTGTCTGATCTCATGAAGAGGCCCAGAACGCTTTGGTAGCATTTCGCATCTTCGTGTGTGTGTGTGTGTGTGTGCGTGCGTGTGCGTGCCCCTCGTCTGGTGCCCCTCCCCGTGCCCATGGTTCTTCAGGTTCATGCCGCCCCCCTCTGCGCCCCCCTCGCCAGTTGTAAGCAGGTAAGCGACCCCCCCCCCTCTCCCCTTCCTCTCCTGGAGCACCTTCGCGCCCTCACCTGTTTGGGTTCCTAGTTTTTACATTGATTTTTTTTTGTTGTTGTTTTCATTTCTTGTTTTCTTACTTTCTTTTTCCTCATTTTCTTTGTGTCTGTCTATCTTTTACTTTCTTTCCTTCTTGCTTTCTTTTCTTTCTTGCTTTCTTTTTTTTCTTGATGGTTTGTTTAGTTGTTTCATTCTTGCTTATTATCTTTTATCTTGTTTCTTTCCTCCCTTCCTTCTTCATCCCGTTCTTCCTTCCTTCCTTCCTTCCTTCCTTTCTTCCTTATCCTACCTTCCCTTACGTTGTGTGTGTGTGTGTGTGTGTGTGTGTTTCTTCCCAGCCACTTTCATTCATATAATAGGTCACCTGTTGATGCTGTGGCTGTCTGTCTGTCTGTCTGTCTCTGTCTTACCTGTTGGAGTATTCAGCCCTTTAATTAGCTTTCACCTGAGAGGAATTGTGTGTTATAATATGTGTTGTTGTTGTTGTTGTTGTTCTTCTTCTTCTTTTTCTTCTTCTTTTTAATATTTGTGTGTTGATAGATTGTTGTGTTTTTCATCAACCTCGAACTTCATCATCATCATCATTATCATCATCATTATCATCTTATTCTTATTCTCATTCTTTTCTTTTTATTCTTCTTATTCATCTTCTTTATCTTCTTGTTCGTCTTCTTCATCTTCTTCTTCATGTCTTCCTTTTCTTTTTTCTTTTGGTGGTGTTGGTGGTGGTGGTGGTGATGATGGTGGTGATGGTGGTGGTGGTGGTGACTTGTTTACTTGTTTACTTTCATGGTCTATTTTCGAAGGAGAAGGTTGACCCTGGAGCTATGACCTGAACCACCACCACCACCACTACCACCACCACCACCACCGCCACCAACAACAACACCACCACCACCACCACTACCACCACCACCACCACCACGAAGAGAGAGACACAACAACAACAACAACAACTTCAACTACTACTACTACTACTACTACTACTACTACTACTACTACTACTGCTACTACTACTACTTCTACTATTTTAAGATTGCAACTCATAATTTTCCTTTCCTTCAATTTTTCATTTATTAATTCTGTCTGTCTGTCTGTATGTATGTATGTTTATGTATGTGTATGTATATGTATTGCCTGTCTGTCTCTACCTGGCTTTCTGTTTTTATGTATGCATCTATGTATGTATGTATGTGTGTGTATGTATGTATGTATGTATGTATGTGCGTATGTATGTAACTAGGACTCAACCCAACGCCTCTTTCTCATCTCCCGTTCATGTCAGCCTCTCCAGCATCCAGAGACGAAACTTAATGGGAAGGAACACTGACACCTCTTCCTTACCCTGTTAGTCTAATGGGCGGTTCCCTTGTGTTTCGCTCGGCGGCTCTGTTATTGGACACTGAATAACAAGGAACCGTATTAAGGGGCGTCTGGCATATCAAAAAGTAACAGTAGTGTGTGTGTGTGTGTGTGTGTGTGTGTGTGTGTTTGTACAGGTAACATATAGGTAAAGATGGATAGAGGAGGAGGAGGAGAAGGAGGAGGAGGAGGAAGAGGAGGAGGAGGAGGAGGAAGAGGAGGAGGAGGAGGAGGCTGAGGAGAGGGACCACGTGAAATGACCTGCTTCTCTTCTTCCTCCTCCTCCTCCTCCTCCTCCTCTTCGTGTGACCTGTTTCCCTCGTTCTTTCCCTTTCAAGGCGTTCTTTTAATCTGGTCCGCTGCGTTCGTGCGTTCGTTTGTGCAGGTGTGTTCTCAGGTATGTGTGTGTGTGTGTGTGTGTGTGTGTGATCAATCTCCTTTTCGTTTGCTGTTAATATTATCACCTGTTTTTTTTTTTTTTCATTATTTATTTATTTATTTATTGTTTATTCTTATGAAGGAGAAGGAGGAGGAGGAGAGATAAGAGGAACAGGAACGAGAAGAGAACGAGGAGGAGGAGGAGAAGGAGGCGAAGAGGAACAAGAATAAGCGGAGGAAGAGAGGAGAAGAAAGATGAGGAAGAGTAGGAGGAGAGATAAGAGGAACAGGAACGAGAAGAGAACGAGGAGGAGGAGGAGGAGAAGGAGAAGGAAGAGAAGAGGAAAAAGAGCAAGCGGAGGAAGAGAGGAGGCGATGGATGAGGAAGAGTAGGAGGAGAAGGAGGAACGGAAAGAGGAGAAGGAGGAGGAGGAAGAGTAATGCCAAGAAGAGGAGGAGGAGGAGGAGGAGGATGGGTGTACTAGACAAGTGGAGGAAGAGAGGAGGAGATGGATGAGGAAGAGTAGGAGGAGGAGGAGGAACGGAAAAAGGAGAAGGAAGAGGAGGAAGAGGAGGAGGAGGAGGATGGGTGTGCTAGTCAAGTGGAGGAAGAGAGGAGGAGATGGATGAGGAAGAGTAGGAGGAGGAGGAACAGAAAGAGGAGGAGGAGGAGGAAGAGTAATACGAAGAGGAGGAGGAGGAGGAGGATGGGTGTACTAGATAACTCCTGAGGTGGCGTGACAAGCTGCTAACGTGACGGGGGGGGGGGGGGGGGGGGACGTTATTTACGTGATTGTAACGTGTCGGGGTGACGGGCTGCCGGGGAACATGTCGAGACGTGTTATGGGGGAGGGTGTTGTTGTTGTTGTTTTTGTTGTTTTTGCCTTTCACTTTCAGCAAATTGACTTTTATGATCTTTTTTTTTTCTTCCCTTTTTTTCTTCATTTCTTTCGTTATTATTTTTTTTCCTTTTAATCTTTCTTCCTTTCCCTTTTCTCTTCATTTTTTCTTGATTTTCCTTCGATTTTCCTCTTTATCTTTTGTTTTCCTTATTATCTTCTTTTTTATTTTCCTTTTTATTATTTTATTTTCTACTTCCATTTATTTTTCCTTTATTTTTCCTTAATTTTCCTTCCATTTTCTTATATGATTTTAATTTTTTAGTTACGTTTATTCCTCTTTTCCCTTTTCCCTTCATTTTCTTTCTTCGACTTCCTTTTCCTTTTCTTCTCAAAATTTTCCTTGACATTCCCAGTATTTTCCTTTTTACTTTCCCTTCCCACGCTCCTTGCTCTCCTATGCTACCCTATGCTAAATTCCTATGTTATATTTTGCTATGTGATGCTATGCTATGTTATGCTGTTCTTTATATAATGCTGCCCGCGTGATGTGGGTCTTATTACGTTATGATGTTACACGCTACTTCCTGCTGTTCAGTCCTGCTCTATATCGCCTCTCTAAGCAGGGCGTGCAGTAGCGAAGGGAAGGGAAGGGGAGGGAAGGGAAGGGAAGGGGAGGGGGGTCTCAGGAAGCACTACGCCCTTTTAACGAAGTATAATCAAGTTATATTTTCTTTCGTTTCTGTCTTAATCTCTCTCTCTCTCTCTCTCTCTCTCTCTCTCTCTCTCTCTCTCTCTCTCTCTCTCTCTCTCCTCTCTCCCTCTCTTTCTCTCCCTTCCTATTCCTCCCTCTTCCTCCTCTTTCTCCCACCCTCACCGTCTGTCATCTCTCTTCCTCTCTTCCTCTCTTCCTCTTCTACCGTCAACCTCTCAGTTCTCTCTCCCTCCTTCTCCCTCTTCCCCTCCTTCCTCTTCCTCCCACCCTCTCTCTTCCCTTACAAAGAGCTCCGTGCACTCCTTCACCGTCTGTCATAAATTCACGGGTCTTCTTGGTACCGTGTGTGTGTTCAAAGTGTAGGCCGCCGCAGCTCAGCGCACTCTAACCTCTTTGTCTATCTTAAGTCTGGCGTACGGGCGTGAAGCAGCACAGTTCAGCAAGCACAGCACAACACAGCACAACACACACAACACAGCACACACACCTCACCACAGCACAGCACAGCACACCACAACACACAACACAGCACACACACCTCACCACAGCACAGCACAGCACACCACAACACACCACAACACACAACACAGCACACACACCTCACCACAGCACAGCACAGCACACCACAACAAGCACATCACACCACAGCACAGCACACACACACACCACAGCACAGCTCACCACAGCAAAGCACACCACACCACAACAAATCACACCACAGCACAGCATAGCACACCACAACAAGCACACACCACACCACAACAAACACAGCACACCATAGCATATACACCACACCACAGCACACCACAACAAGCACACCACAGCCAAGCATACCACAGCACACCACACACACACCACAGCACACGCATCATCTAGTATATATATATTGTCGGAAAGGAAGGAGAATAAAGAAAAGGAAAATAATAGAAGGAAAATAAGATACGAGAAAATAAAAACAACAACTAAAAACGAAGAGATAAAAAAAAACTTATTAGAAAAAAAGAGAAAATTAAGAGAAACGAAGTGAATAATAAAAGGAAGAATAATTATATATACTGTGTGTGAGGGGGGGGGGGGTGTAAGGGATAGGAGGGGGGTTGTGGGTTACCTTTACCTGCCTCCCCTTCCGTCCTAATTAAGGTGTATTAAGGTAAATGAATGCACCAGGTAGTTTGAGGTAATGACTTCTGGTGGTGGTGGTGGTGGTGATGGTGATGGTGGTGGTGGTGGTGGTGGTGGTGGTGACATTAACATATTTTCACGTTCTTTAATTCACACATACAAACAAACAGACAGACAGACAGACAGAAAGAAAAAAGAAAAAAAGACAGACAGACAGAATAAAAGAAAGAAAGAAAGAAAAAAAGACAGACAGACAGACAGAAAGAAAGAAAAAAAGACAGACAGACATAAAAAAAGAAAGAAAGAAAGAAAGAAAGACGGACAGACAGACATAAATAAAGAAAGGCAGACAGACAGACTTAGACAGAAAAAAATAACAGTAAAAATGATTGAGATATACGGTGAAGTTTAAAATGAAGAGGAAGAGAAGGAGGAGGAGGAGGAAAAAGGAGTAAGACGAGAAGGAAAACACAGGACGGAAAACACACACACACACACACACACACACACACACACACACACACACACACACACACACACACACACACACACACACACACACACACACACACACACACACACACACACACACACACACACACACACACACACACACACACACACACACACACACACACACACACACACACACACACACACACATACCTCTCCTGTTTACCTGTCTAGCATCGAATTTACGTGGTAGAGAAAGTTTGAGAAGGAAAGATAATAATAATAATAATAATAATAATAATAATAATAATAATAATAATAATAATAATAATCAGAGAGAGAGAGAGAGAGAGAGAGAGAGAGAGAGAGAGAGAGAGAGAGAGAGAGAGAGAGAGGGGCCGCGGGGGTAGAAGAAAGTTTAAAAGATTGCAAATGAACCAGAAAAAAAAGACAACTTCAGTCTTTACCATACAGACCGACCTCCTCTTCTCCTCCTCCTCCTCCTCCTCCTCCTCCTCCTCCTCCTCCTCCCCTCTGTGTGTGTGTGTGTGTGTGTGTGTGTGTGTGTGTGTGTGTGTGTGTGTGTGTGTGTGTGTATAAACGTTGCTTTCTGGACCTTTAAACGATTTCCTGCGAACGTTTCTGGAGCTAGGAAGAAGAGGAGGAGGAGGAGGAGGGGAGGAGGAGGA
>NC_066537.1:17685444-17707944 GCF_024679095.1 Eriocheir sinensis
TTCAACTTCGAGTGTTTCCAACGGGGCGGCAAAGTGGTGGGCGCCTGCATTGATGGGTTCCTCTTCGGGGCCTGTTGTGTGATGCCTCTGGAAGGGGGTGAAGAAGGAGGAGGAGGAGGAGGTGGTGTGCTAAGAGATGATGTGAAAGAAGAAGAAGGAAATGGAGAAGAAGCAGAAGGAGGAGGAGGAACTAGTGATGTTAGAATAAAGGAAGACGAGGAGAAGGAGGAAGAGGAGAAGGTGGAGGAAGAGAACGTGAAGGAAGAAAAGAAGGGAGTACCAGAAAAAGCAGAAGTAGGAGGAGGTGGAGAAGGAAATGGAGTAGAGAAAAACACCACTACCACCACCACTACCTCCACCACCACCACCTCCACCACCTCCACCTCCACCACCACCAAACCCTCAAATAACAGTGGTGATGAAGCCGTGGTAATGAACGGTGATACCAGCCCAACACCAACACCATACCACACAGACATCGAACACACCACTACAGAAAACCCACAACAGCCCGATAACCTCGCTACGACCCTTCCTCCTGACGACCTCCAGACCGAACCAGTGCCAGTCATGACCTTTCCCGATGACCTAGAAGGGATGACCACTCTGCAGATGCCAGGATTTGACGTCACGGATGAGTCCCTTAAGGATATTGAAGAGAATCCTACGTCTTCTACTTCTTCGGGGTCTTCGTCAGTTGGTATAAGTCTCAGTAGCCATAGGACCTCACGGAGACCTCAAGCAACCACGCCTATGTCTACTGGGTCATCCACGTCCTCGTCATCCACGCCGTCTCCTCCAGTCATCCATCTTCTGACCTCTGATTCCGCCACCCCCAAACCGGTTGATATTTTAATGGAAACTAATTTTAATATGTCGATTCTCCGCTCTCCTGATGATGACGAGGATGAGGTTAGGACGAGTACGACTCCTACGACGACTGAGTTTACCAGATCGACGTTCCAACCACGACCTGAGATGTTCCAACCAAGACCAGGGATGGTTACAACGACAGATGCGACTTACGACCAATACCTCGCAGATACGACCACTACGACTACCTCAAAGCCTCCACGACTACCTGAACGGCATACGACAGCCTCCACGACTTCTCCGGGTAGTTTCGTGACCCCTACGCCGCCTACGACCACTGAAACGACCACGGACGATGAAATGCTGATATGGACGTTAGCACCTCAGACTCCGATACTCGAGATACGACCACACACCATACCCACGACTACGACTACAACTGAGGACGGCGAAAACGACAATCAGGACGACTCTCTCCTCATCTGGACGCTCTCCCCGCAGCCTCCAATCTTAGACGCACGACCCCAAACGACAGCACCGGATAAGGACGACCCAATGGCGTTCTGGACGACTAGACGACCAACCACGAGGAATCCAGAATCAGAGGAACCGCAAATGATATGGACGACGATCACTACGACTTCGCCACGACCAGAGGGGACACATGACGACGACGACTTGTACCTTGAGCCTGCGGTCGTACCTGGCGATGTTCTGCAGCATATCACAGGGGACTTACTTGAACGACACCCCAACTCAACGACTCCTGGGTTTAGTACGACCAGGAATACGACCACGCGACCCTGGGCCTCCTCAACCTACCCCATACACACGATCCAATACCCCGAACCACACGACAACACGATTTACGACCCTCAAAATGTACCGACCACCACTACGACCACTACGACCACTACGACCCCCACTACGACCCGCATTACGACCACTAGGAGACCGAAACCTCATAGAAAGCGGAAAACTACCACTACTACCACCACTACGACCACTACCACCACCCCCCGCCCCCCACCCACCACCGAGCCCCCTATCTCCCCCATCGATCAATTTATTGTGGACTTCATCAACTCTTCACCACCCGAGGAAGAATTCACCACCACCACCGCCTCCCCCTCCCCCTCCTCCTCCTCCTCCTCTTCCTCCTCCTCCTCCTTTTCCACGCCTGATCCTCCTCCTCCAATTGATCTCCAGCTACTGACACAGGTAAGTAGTGGTTGTTGTTGTTCTTGTTGTTGTTGTTGTTGTTATTATTGTTATTATTATTATTATTATTATTATTATTATTATTATTATTATTATTGACCTTATATTAATGGATGTTGATGAGAGAGAGAGTCAGTTTGTCAGTCAGTCAGTCAGTTAGTCTGTTAATTAGTCAGGGAGTCAGTCAATCAATCAGTCAGTCGGTCAGTCAGTCAATCAGTCAGTCAGTCAGTCAACCAGCCAATCAGTCAATTAGTCAATCCTTCAATCACTCAGCCAGTCATTCAGTCAGCCAGTCAGTCAGTTAGTCAATCCTTCAATCACTCAGCCAGTCAGTAAGCCAGTCAACCAGCCAATCAGTCAATTAGTCAATCCTTCAATCACTCAGCCAATCATTCAGTCAACCAGTCAGTCATTCAGTCAGCCAGTCAGTCAGTCAGTCAGTCAGGCAGTTAGTCAGTCAGGTATGCACCGCCACACACCTACCAGGTAACACATCGCACCTGGTCCCCCACAGCTGTTCAACCTGACCAACTTTGTCCCGGGCGAGGAGGTGCTCTTCCCCCCCCTCCCCTCCCTCAACCCCCCCACCACCACCACGACCAGACGACCCCCTCCCACCATGACCACCAGGAGACCGTCACGTCCTCGCCCACGACCACCACGACCGACCTCTCCAAGCATACGACTACCACTCTTGACCACCACCCAGCCCACGACTACCACCACTACTACTACGACTACCACTACGACTACTACTACGACTACTACGACCCCGACTACGACACGTCACTGGGATTACAGGAAGAGTGAGTAGACAGACAGAGGTGAAGGTAGTGATGACGTTTGTGATGACTTAATGATGATGACTATGATGATGATGATGACGTTGATGAAATTATAAAACAAGACTGATTTATTTATTTTTTATTATTATTTTGACTTATTTAAATGCAAGACATTATTATTATTATTATTATTATTATTATTATTATTATTATTATTATTATTATTATTATTATTATTATTATTATTATTATTATTATTATTATTGTTGTTGTTGTTGTTATTAGTTATTATTGACGTATGACAACTTGCTTCTTCTTATTTTTGTTTTTTCTTTCTTCTTTTTGTTCTCTTTTTTTTTCTTTTATTACCCATTTGCTGTTCTTGTTCTTGTCTTCATTTTCTTTTCTTTTTTTCTCTATTAATATTATCCTCTTCATTTTTCTTTATTTCTCTTTCTTTATTTTTCACTCTTACCAACATTTTTTTTCTCTTTTTTCTTTCTTTTTCTTTCTTCTCTATTTCTCATCTTCATCAATATTATCCTTCTCCTTTAATTTCTTTTGTAATCTATCTTTTCTTCTCTTTCTCCCTTTCTTTCTCAGCATCAACACACATCTTTTTTTTTTGTCTGTGTAGATTTCCTTTTTTTAATCCATCTTCTGTTATTCCTTTTTTTCCCATCAACACTCCATTATCTTCACCCCACAAGCCACAGTCCTCCCCATCAACACCATTATTTTCACCCCACAAACCACAGTCCTCCCCATCAACACCCTATCACCCTATACATCCCTCAGAATCACCCCTAATCTCCCGCTTCTACAGCGTGTGGGGTGAGGCCGTTGGCGAGGGAGGGGCGCATCGTGAACGGGGAGCTGAGTGAGTACGCGGAGTGGCCGTGGCAAGCCCTGGTCAAAGAGTCGACTTGGTTGGGCATTTTCACCAAGAACAAGTGCGGCGGTGTGCTGCTCAACCGGCGATATGTGCTGACGGCCGCCCACTGCCAGCCCGGGTATGTGTGTGTATGTGGGTGTAGGGGCGGGTGGTTGTGTGGGTGGGAAGGAGAGGAGATGGTGAAGGGATAGGAAGGGAAGGGCGGGGAAGGGAAAGAGAGGAAAGGGAAAGAAGAGAGAGGAAAGGAAAGGAAGGGGTGGAACAGGGAAAGAAGGGAAAGGAAGGAAAAGGAAAGAAGAGAGAGGAAAGGAAAGGAGAGGGAAGGACAGGGAAGGGAAAGAAGAGAGAGGAAAGGAAAGGAGAGGGAAGGGCAGGGAAGGGTAAGAGAGGAAAGGGAAAGAAGAGAGAGGAAAAGAAAGGAGAGGGAAGGGCAGGGAAGGGAAAGAAGAGAGAGGAAAGGAAAGGAAGGGGTGGAACGGAAAGAAGGGGAAGGAAGGAAAAGGAAGGGAAGGGAAGGGGAGGAAAGGGAAAAAAGAAGAAAAAGAAAGGAAGGAATGGAAATGGAAAGAAGGGAAGAAGGAAAAGGAAGGAAAGGAAACGGAAAGAAGTGGAGGAAAAGGAAGGGAAAGGAAAAAGAGAAGGAATGGGAAAGAAAGAGGGAAAGAGAAAGCAAAGAAGGGAAGGGAGGAAAGGAAAAGGATTGAAATAAATAAAAAAAATCAACAAAGAATGAGAATAGAGACGAACAAACGAAAAAAAAAATAATAATACCAATACTAACCACCACTAACCAAACCCAACCTTCCACAGCTTCCTCGCCTCCCTCATCGTCGTGTTGGGGGAGTACGACCTCTCCGACGACTACGAGCCTAAGAGTGTCGTGCAGCGGAACGTGAAGAGGGTGGTCGTTCACAGGGGCTACGTGGCTAAGACCTTCGACAACGACCTGGCCTTGCTCGAGATGGAACGACCCGTCTCCTTTGATGAACATATCGTGCCAATCTGCCTTCCGGAGGGACATGACGACTACGTGGGCAGTATGGGCTTCGTGACGGGATGGGGCAGGCTGTCCTATGGTGAGTGGGGGATGGGGGGGGATGGGGAAGGGATAGTATGTGACGGGATGGGGCAGGCTGTCCTCTGGTGAGTGGGGGATGGGAAAGGGATAGTATAGAGAGGGAGAGATAAGAATGGTAGATGGGTGTTGAGTAAAGGAGGAAAGAAAAATGGGAGATGATGGATATAGAGGGAAAGAAGAAGATGGGGGAAGAAAGGAAGGAAGAAGGGAGTAAAAATAGGATGATAGGAGGAATAGGTAGAGAGAAAATGGAGAGTGCTGGAAAGTAGATAGAGTGAATGCGTGATGGATGAGAGAAAGAGGAAGAAAGAAAAGAAAATAAGTGGATGAATAAGGAATGGGTGAAAGGAAGATACGAAGAGAGGGACAAGAGTGATGGATGAATGGATGAGCGAAATGATGATGATGATGATTGTTGTAGTAGTAGTAGTAGTAGTAGTAGTAGTAGTAGTAGTAGTATAAGTGCCCCAAGTTAGTATAGTCTACCATTTTAATCGTTTTCTGTATCAATTTTACACGAGAACTCAAAATCAAGCAAATAAGAATAGAAAGGGATTGTTGTAGTAGTAGTAGTGACGAGGGCGCAGTAGTAGTAATAGTAGTAGTAGTAGTAGTAGTAGAAGTGCCCCAAGTTAGTATAGTCTACCATATCAATCTCCGTTTTCTGTATCAATTTTACACGAGAACTTAAAATCAAGCAAATAAGAATAGAAAGGGATTGTAGTAGTAGTTGTAGTAGTAGTAGTAGTAGTGCCCTAAGTTAGTATAGTTTACCATTTTAATCGTCGTTTTCTGTATCAATTTTACACGAAAACTCAAAATCAAGCTAAGAATGAATGGGAAAGAGACGTTTTGTGACAGTGAAATGTGGTTTTGATTCCCGTAGACTTTAGGTGAATATCCGTCTGTCTCTCGTCTCTCTTCCTCTTCGTCTCTCTCTTCCTCCCTCATTCTTTCCT
The DNA here is from genome assembly GCF_024679095.1 of Eriocheir sinensis. Classification (NCBI taxonomy): domain Eukaryota; kingdom Metazoa; phylum Arthropoda; class Malacostraca; order Decapoda; family Varunidae; genus Eriocheir; species Eriocheir sinensis. The sequence continues at coordinate 17,691,199 of NC_066537.1, forward strand.
TCCCCGTCTGCCTCCCTGTCTTCCTCTCTTTTATCCTGCTCCATCTCTCTTCCTCCTCGTCACCCTCTCTCTCTCTTACCCTCTTCCATCTCTCTCTTCCTCTTCATCTCTCATTCTTCTTATCTCTCTTCCTCTCCCTCCCTGTCTGCTTCTCTTTCACCCTCTTCCATCTCCCTACCTTTTTTCTCTCTCCCTCTTCGTTCCTCACTCTCCTCCCCCTCGTTACCCTCATCCGTCTCTCTCCTCCTCGTCTGCCTCTCTCACCGTCTTCCACCCCTGCAGGAGGCCCCGTGCCCGCCAAGCTGAACGAGGTGGCGCTGCCCATCATTGAGAACAACGAGTGCCAGCGGTGGTTCAATCAGGCCGGCCACGCCAAGAACATCAAACCCGAGTTCTTCTGCGCCGGCTACAAGGATGGGAAGAAGGACTCGTGTGAGGTGAGGAGGAGGAGGAGATGGAGCGAGGAGGAAGCGGGGAGGAATGGGAGAGGGAAGGAAACAAGGAAAGGGAAGGATTCGGAAGGGAAGGAAACCAAGGAACGAAGGGGTGGGAGCAAGAGGAGAGAGAAGGGAAGGAAAAGGAGGGGAAATTGAATAGAAGGGAGGCATCTAAGAAAGGGGTAGGGAAAGAACGGAAAGGAAGGGAAAGAGGAGGGAGGAGGCGAGGGGAGGGAAAGGAAGAAGGAAAATTAGGGAAAAGGGGGAAGGAAAAGGAAAGAAAGAAGGGAAGGAAAGGAAAGAAGGAAAAGAAAGAAAGGAAGATATGGAAAAGAAAGGAAAGGAAAGAGAAGGGAAGAAAAGGGAATTATGAAAAGGGTTGGAAACAGATGAATGAATGAATAAGAGCCTCATCATATCCACCATCACTCCCATCACTATCACCATCACTAACATCACTATTAACCATCATTTCTCATCACCATTCACCACCAATACGCGTGTACTCCCCAATACCACCCCTCCACTAACTCCAACTATTCCAGGGTGACAGCGGCGGGCCCTTGTCGGTAAGAGGACCTGACGGGCGTTGGGTGCTGGCGGGGACGGTCTCGCACGGCATCAAGTGTGCCTACCCCAACCTGCCCGGCGTATATATGCGGATGACGTACTACCGGCCCTGGATAAGGAGTATAATCAATTGACGACGGAGACTGTATAGGTAAATTTAGGAGTGTCTACCGTAGTACTGTCTGTAAGGGAGTAGGAAGTTGTTGTTGGCGTTTTGTATATGTAAATTTTGGAGTGTGTCTGCCCTAGTACTGTCTGTAAGGGAGTGGGAAGTTGATATTGGAGTTTTGTATATGTAAATTCAGGAGTGTGTCTGCCGTTGTGTTGTATGTAGTGTTGTTTCTAAGAGTATAATTAACTATGTGGCTGTATAGGAGCTTGTATATGTAACTTTAGGGTATATGTGTGTTGTAATTTGAGAAAGGGATGTTGCTGTACTTGTTTGTGTAGATATTCGATTTGTTAGTGTGTTTCTGTGTGGGTCGCTTGCTGTAGTGATTCCGTTTGTGTTGTAAGAGTATATATATATAAATGACATTGAAGTTTGTATAGGTATTCATAGGGTGTGTGTCGTGTGTTGTACTTGTGTTGTGTGTGTAGGGGTTCTGTGTTGTACTTGTGTTGTGTAGATGCTTGATTCCTCAGTGTGGTTCATTTAGTATGTTGTTTGTTTGTACTAAAGGTAATGTGTTGTGTGTGTGAGTGTGTGTGTGTGTGTGTTGAGACAAGATTAGTGTGTGTAATTAGACTGTAAGTATTGGTATCATGTATATTGCTGTAGTAGTAGTAGTAGTAGTAGTAGTAGTGAGGGTATTGCAGTAAATGATGATGATGATGATGATGATGAAAGGGCTGTTGTTGTTGTTGTTATTGTTATAGTGCTGTTGTTACCATGTGTTGTATTATGTTGTGAAGTATTACCAATCAGGGTGTATTACTGTTATTATTATTATTATTATTATTATTATTATTATTATTATTATTATTATTATTATTATTATTATTATTATTATTATTATTATTATTATCATTTTTATTTATTTTTTGGACATTTATATATACCCTTTCCTTGCTCAGGTGTGTGTATGTGTGTGTGTGTGTGTGTGTGTGTGTGTGTGTGTGTGTGTGTGAGGAAAAACAAACTGAATATAGACAAAATAAAACTCAATACTACAATGAATAAGAAAAAAAGAAAAAAAAACATTGTATAGAGAAAGTAAAAAAAAATAATGCAGAGAAATTGCAATGAAAGTGAAAGATAATGATGATGACGATGATAGTGAGACCGTGACAATGAAGATGGTGTGTGTGTGTGTGTGTGTGTGTGTGTTAGTGCGTGTGTTGGTGTTGTGGAAAGCTTAAAAAAAAAAGGAAAAAAATGTGAAGGAAAGATAAAAGCGTAGAAACCCATTGAGGAGAAAGTTTGTGAAGAGAAATGACTTAGAGGAATGTTGAGAATAGAAGAAAGGAAAGTAGAAGAGAAGAATGAAGAGGAGGAAGAAGGAAGGAGAAGAAGAGTAAGAGAAGGAAGAAGGGAAGAAAGAAGATTATAGTGTGTTGAGGAGAAAGTGTGTGAAGAGAAACGCCTTAGAGGAATGTTGAGAATAGAAGAGAGAAAGGTAGAAGAGAAGAATGAAGAGAAAGAAGAAGAGTAAAGAAGGAAGAAGCAAAGAAAGAAGATTATAATGTGTTGAGGAGAAAGTGTGTGAAGAGAAACGCCTTAGAGGAATGTTGAGAATAGAAGAGAGAAAGGTAGAAGAGAAGAGTGAAGAGAAGGAAGAAGGAAGGAGAAGAAGAGTAAAGGGAGAAGCGAAGAAAGAAGATTATAATGTGTTGAGGAGAAAGTGTGTGAAGAGAAACGCCTTAGAGGAATGTTGAGAATAGAAGAGAGAAAGGTAGAAGAGAAAGAAGAAGGAAGGAGAAGAAGAGTAAAGAAGGAAGAAGCAAAGAAAGAAGATTATAATGTGTTGAGGAGAAAGTGTGTGAAGAGAAACGCCTTAGAGGAATGTTGAGAATAGAAGAGAGAAAGGTAGAAGAGAAAGAAGAAGGAAGGAGAAGAAGAGTAAAGGGAGAAGCGAAGAAAGAAGATTATAATGTGTTGAGGAGAAAGTGTGTGAAGAGAAACGCCTTAGAGGAATGTTGAAAATAGAAGAGAAAGGTAGAAGAGAAAGAAGAAGGAAGGAGAAGAAGAGTAAAGGGAGAAGCGAAGAAAGAAGATTATAATGTGTTGAGGAGAAAGTGTGTGAAGGGAAACGCCTGAGAAGAATGTGGAATAGAGAGGAAAGTATAAAAAGGAAGAGTGATAAAGAGGAAGAGGATGGAGAAGAGTAAAAGAGGAAGAAGCAAAAGAAAAAAAGAAGATAAAAGAGAGTAAAAGGAAAATTAATTGATAAATGAAGGAAAGAGAAGAATTTAAGTGTTATAATAAATTGAAAAAAATATAGATGTGTGATTTAAAGAAGACCAACACACTACTACTACTACTACTACTACTACTACTACTACTACTACTACTACTACTACTACTACTACTACTACTGCTACTCCTACTACTACTACTACTACTACTACTACTACCACTACAATTACTACTACTACAATTACTACTACTACTACTACTACAGTTACTACTACTACTTTCCTCTTGATGTTCCGAAAGATAATTGGCATTTCTCTTCTTTTTCTTTTCTTTTTATTTCTTTTTTTTCTTTTCTTAAGTTTGAGAAAGAGCAACAAAGTTCGGAAAGGAAGTTTGTCGGTAAAAATTTGAAGAGAGAGAGAGAGAGAGAGAGAGAGAGAGAGAGAGAGAGAGAGAGAGAGAGAGAGAGGAAAAAAGTAGTAATAGTAGTAGTAGTAGTGATGTCCGTGTGTGTGTGTGTGTGTGTGTGTCCATGTTGTATTATACCTTCTCAATCTTCAAATGGAAAAAATAAAATAAAAAATAGAACATGAATCAAATCTATTATTATCTTTATCTTAGTTTGAAAGGTTTGCTTACTCCTCCACCTCCTCCTCCTCCTCCTCCTCCTCCTCTTCCTCCTCTTCTTTTTCTTCTTCCTCCTCCTCCTCCATCATCGTCATAATCAATAACAAAATTTTGATCTCCATTCACCATTTTCATTTTAATAATCTCCTCCTCCTCCTCCTCTCGGGAAGTCAAGGTTCATCTTCAACCTTACGGAGGGCGACGGGTGGAAGAAGAGGAGGAGGAGGTGGAGGTGGAAGAGGAGGAGGAGGAGGAGGAGGAGGGGGCGCAAGCTTCCTATGAGTACCGAAGTTTCAATTATTCAAGCGTGGAGCGTGTGTGTGTGTGTGTGTGTGTGTGTGTTGTTGTTGTTGTTGTTGTTGTTGTTGTTTGTTCATTCCCGTAATTGAGTTTGGTATCAAGTGTAGCAGTGAACGTTTAATCCTGAATGAGAGAGAGAGAGAGAGAGAGAGAGAGAGAGAGAGAGAGAGAGAGACGTACATACATACAGACAGACAGACAGAAACAGAAAGGAAAATAGGAATAAATTGGGAAGAAAGGAATGAATGAATGAAGGAAGGAAGGAAAGGAAGGTAGAGAAAAAAAGAAAGAAGAGGGAAAAGGAAGGGAAAGAATAGGAAACAAAGAGGAGAATGAGATAAAAAAAAGAAAAGGAAGAGGAAAATATAGAACATGGAAATACGAATAAGGGAGAAGAGACGGACAAAGACAGACACAGAAAGAAACAGAAAGAAAAATGGCCATAAATTGAGAAAAAAAGAAGGAAAAAAAGGAAAAGAACGAAGAGGAAAGAAAGCAGGAAATAAACATTCATGGAAGGAAGGAAGAATGAGAGCAAGACAAATAAAGAGAGAAACAGACAAAAAAAGATAAATTGGGAATAAAGGAAATAGAAAAGAAGAAAGGAAGGAAAAGGAAAGAAGGGAACACAAAACCATTTAAGACAGATATAGATAGATAGATAGACAGACGCTTCACGCTTTCCCGTCCTGTCTTCGGCCTCAGGTAAGCTTGTGTTCACCTGGTTACCTGTGCTTAATTACCGGTTACCTGGAGCCCCGGGTAAACATCGGACAGGTGTGGTGGTGATGGTGGTGGTGGTGGGAACAATCTCTTTTTCCTCCTCCTTTTTCTTCTTTTTTTCGGGTTTTTTCTTTTTTCTTTTGGTGAGGAAGAAAAATATACTTCCTCTTCCTCCTCCTCTTTATTTCCTTTTCTTTCTCTCTTCTTCCTCCTCCTCTTTTTTTTTTCTTTTATTGTTTTCCTTCACCTCCTTCCCCTTCTTTCCTCTTTCTTTCCTTCCCTCCTTTTCTCCTTTTTTCTCCTCCTTTTCCTACTCTCACTACTCATTTTCTTTATGTTCTTTTCCCCCCTTCCTTCTCTCCTGTTCCTTATTTTCCTTCTTCCATACACATATATACACACATACTTTTTCCTCTCTTTTCTCTCCTCCTCCTCTTCCCCCTTTTTCCTCTCTCTCCCTTCTCAAACATTTCTCCTTCCTCTCCCTCCCTTCCTTCCTCTTCTTCTCCTCCTCCTCCTTCCTCCTTTACCTCTCTTCCTTCCTATCATCCATCCATCTTCCCCCTCCGACACACACACACACACACACACACACACACACACACACAGACATCTTCCCTTCCTCTTCCCTCCTCCTCCTCCTCCTCCGATGAACAACTGGAAGGGAACAATTTTACCATTTATTTATAGAAGAGTCCAGGGGGTGAGGAGGAGGAAGAGGAGGAGGGGGAGGAGGAGGAGGGGGATTGGAGCGTTGCGAGTCTATATATTAACAAGCAAAGGTGAAGGCGGGGTATAATAATGGTATAATTTGACCCTTAGAGCTACTTACCTACCCTTATGTGTGTGTGTGTGTGTGTGTGTTAGAAGAGAATGAGGTGTGTGTGTGTGTGAGATGCCATAAACACATTCATACAGTCATCATCATCATCATCAATTTCATCTTAATATATATAGCGCGTGTATTAGATTAGAGAGAGAGAGAGAGAGAGAGAGAGAGAGAGTGTTATTGCGTTGTGCTATGCTTCTCTCTCTCTCGCTCTCTCTCTATCCTGAAGACACCATCCCCTTTAATACATTCTACTGCGAACTGGCAACCCTCCTCCTCCTCCTCTTCCTCCTCCTCCTCCTCCGGTCCCGCGCCAGCCAGCCAGACAGCTCGAGAGAGAGGGAGGGAGAGGGAGAGAGAGGGGCATTCAAAAAGGTTCGCTCGTTTGGTTCCTCATCTTCGGCCGCGCAGCTGTGTTCAGTTTTCCCTTTTTTCCAACTCCTCGTCATCCCATGGTCCCCCTGGCGCTCTGGTGGTCTAAACGCAAACGTGGGTCCTTGGTTCGAGCCCCGGTAGTGGTCGGCATGGGTCTGGAGCGGCGTGAAAGGGGCAACTCTGAACGGTAGTCTGTGATATCCCCGAAATTTTTAGGTTGAAGGCAAGCCGGGTGGGGTAGGAGGCAGGGAGGCAGAGGAGGAGGGGGAGGAAACGTTGAGGGAGGGCTTGAAGGGAGGGGAAGGGTAGGGTAGGACAGGAAAGGTAGGGAGACTAGGGTAGGGTAGGGTAAATCAGACAGTCAAGGGAAGGCAAGGGAAGGGAACGAAGGGCAGAGCTTGATAAGGGTAAGGAAGGATAGGAAAAGGTAGTATAAGGGGCGGAAAATCAGGCAAGGTAAGGTAAGGTAAGGACATGAAATTAGACGAGAGAAGAATGAGAAAGGGAAGAAGAGGAAAGAGGGAAGGAATTCACCGTATAACATGACAGATAGACAGAAACAGAGACACACAGACAGACAGACAGGGAGGGAAAAAAAGCGAGATGCGTGTTCCCTTCAGTCTTGGGGAAGCGTCTCTCGCCCTCAGGAAGGTGTTTACTGGAGGAGGAGGAGGAGGGGGAAGAGGGAGAAGAAGAAGAAGGAGGAGGAGGTAGGGAGGCACAGGGACAGGCAGGGTCACCAGCTTCCCCCTGCAGCCTGTATCTCCCTCCCTTCTCTCTCCCTCTCCCTCCTCCTCCTCCCGCTTGGCTCCTCCTCCTCCTCTTCCTCGGGCCGGCTAGGCGAGGGCAGAGCGGGAGCGTCACAGCCACACTCCCACAACCACGGGAACTCACACTTGACGCGGCCGTTACTCCCGGGATGGTCGTTAGGGGTCGTTGGTGTATGCCAGAGTGCCCTAGTGTGTCCCCTGCCCCCCTGCCACGACGCCCTGCCCCCCGTGACCCTGGGATGGGCGCGTGTGTGTAAAGGTCGCGGGTTTTTTGAGGCTCTCTTCGCCGCCTACTTCGAGTCCCCCGCCTTCGCCACCGCCCGAGTTCTTGAGCTGGTCGGGGTTAGTGTGTCCGTGTGTGTACGTGGTGTGTACGTGACCCAGTGTGTGCTTTCTGCTTCTAGTGTGTCTGTGCGGAGGCTGACACGAACACCAGACCACCACCAGGGAACAGTCAGCCACTTGCAACCACTCAACCAGTCAGTCAGTTAGTCTTTGGAGGGTATTGCATTGAGTCTGCCACCTCCAACCACCACCAGCTACAACACCACCTACTTCTTCTTCGTCATCGTCGTCGCTAAGAATGGACCCAATGTATCATCACTGGTGAGTATAAGACCTTTCCTTTTGTCCCTTTTTTGTCCCTTTTCATTGTGTCCCTTTTCTTTGCCATTGTCCTTTTCGCTTTCAGGTTCCTTTTCTTCCTTCTCGAGTTTTATCCTTTCACGCCTCCTCCTTCTCTTTTTCTTTTCTTATTCCTCTTCTTTTTCTTCTGCTTTTCATTCTTTCAGGTCATTTTTCTTCCTTCTCTCGTTTTATCCTCTGACGCCTCTTCCTCCTCCTTTCCTTCTTCCTCTTCCTCCCCCTCCTCCTCCTCCTTGGGACTTTAAATATAGTCATCATCATCAACATTTTTATTATCTGAAGTTGCGATGTTACTATAATGAAAACTATATCACAACCCCTACTACTACTACTACTATTACTACTACTACTACTACTTCTACTGGGTTGGGTGTGACTGTGGTTAGGTTAAATATATCCGCTCTGTCTGTCTGTCTGTTGCATAGCCGGAAATACGTGAAATTGTCAAGGTATTGCGTGTGTTGGTGTTGTGCGGTGTTGAGGCGGTGGTGGTGGTGATGGTGATGACAGTGGTGGTGGTGGGTGCAGTGATGTTGACAGGAGAAATGATGAATATAATGGTGATGATGATGGTGTAGGCGGAGGAGGAGGAAGAGGAAGGAGGAAGGGAGAAACAAGGGAGAGGAGGAGGCTGAGAGAGGGAAGAAAGAATAAGGAAGGAAAAGGAAGGAGGAACAAACAAGGGAGATGAAGATGGAAATAAATGAGGAGGACAGGGAGAAGGAACAAGAATAAGATAGTAGGTTCTGTATAACTCCCATTCCAGACAACCTCCTCCTCCTCCCCCTCCTTCATCATCTCCTCCCTCCTTCTCCATCTCCCTCATCCTTCATCTCCTTTGTGTTCCTCTTGCTTGAACGCCCCACGCCAAGCCACACACACACACACACACACACAGCTACGCCCCCTTCCATTCCTTCCCTTGCCTTTCCTTCCCTTACTTTCCATTGCCTTTCGTCTCTTCCAAACATGTTCCTTCCTTACCCTTCCCTTCATACCCCTTCCTTTCCCTTCCCTTTCTTTGTCCATTCTTCCCTTCGTTTCCCTTGCCATCCTTTCCCTTCCTTTCCCTTGCCATCCCTTCCTTTCCTTTCCCTTGCCATCCCTTCCTTTCCTTTCCTTTCCCTTGCCATCCCTTCCTTTCCTTTCCCTTGCATCCCTTCCCTTGCCATCCCTTCCCTTCCTTTCCCTTGCCATTCCCTTCTCTTCCCTTCCATACAGATCCCTTTCTTACCCTTCCCTTCCCTTTCCTTCCCTTTCTATCCCTTCCATCCCTTTCTGAAGAGCCGCATCGTCGTCCTGAGCGGGGCAGCGGCGGCGCGCGGGCAAGAGTGTAAACAAGCCGAAGAATTTGAATTTAGGCGCCTTCGGGTTAGGTCGATTCTGGCAAAGGAAGCGAAGGGGGGCGACCAGGGGGGATTCTGGGGTTGCAAGGGGGGTTAGGGGGTAGATTTAGTGGGTTTCAGGTCCTTTATCTCCTTTGGGTTGCGTTGTATGGGGTTAAATGTTTGTTATTGTGTGTTGGGTTGAGGGTGATGGTGGTGGCAATGGCTGGGGTTGGCGGGGTCGTAGATAGAGGGGGTGAGAAGGGGGGTTTAAGGGGGTCTTTCTGGCTCCCCGGCGCATGCGCAGAGAAGTTCGCGCATATAGATTACCTTGCAACCCTCCTCCTCCTCCTCCCTCTCCTCCTCCTCCTCGTCCCTCTCCCACTCCTCCTCCCTGAACGTGTATTCTCTCTCCCCCTCCAGTCTCTCTCTCTCTCTCTCTCTCTTTGGGGTTCCTTCAAGGCTCACGAAGGAGAAAGAGAAGGAAATAAAGAAAGAAGGAGAGAGAAAGAAGGGAATTTTCTTTTTTTTTCTTTTTTCCTTCATTGTGCTTCAAATTGCAATGAATCTTCGAACCTCCAAACTCAGGCTTCGCTTTAAAGGGGTTGCAGGCTTCACACACCTCCTCCTCCTCCTCCTCCTCTCTCTCCTTTACTCTGTCCCTTCCCTTCTTCTCCTTTCCCTTCCCCTCCTTCACTATTTCGGGGTTTTAAGTTCGATTTTGCTGAGTCATCCCGTGAATAGTTTTTTTTTTTTCGAAGCTTCGGATATAACATGAACCCTCTCTCTCTCTCTCTCTCTTGGTGTTTCGAGGGTAGTGTGTTTATCGCTTTGTACTCCTCTCGCTGTTGTTGTTGTTGCTGTTGTTGTTAGCAAAACTTAGATTAATTATGCGTGTCTGTCTGTCCGTCTGTCTGTCTCACTTTTTTTTCTATGCATATTAATCTTGTGTTTATGAATATGTGTGTGTGTGTGTGTGTGTGTGTGTGTGTGTGTAGTCTCGTGTTCATTTGCAGTATAACATTTTTTTCTTCCTTTCCTTTTTTTCCTTGCTCTTCATTTTCCTTTTCATGTTTTTTTCTTCCATTTTTCTTTCCCTCGATATTTTCCCTTCATTTCTTTTTCATTTTTTTCCTTTCAATTTTTCCCTCATTTCTTTTTTCCTTTTATTTTCTTTCCCTCGCAATTTTCCCTTCATTTATTTTTCCCTCTTTTCTTTAATTTCTTTATTTCTTGTGTAATGAGTGTGGAGTGTTTTTTTCCCCCCGCGTTTTTATTTTCCCTTTTTTTTCGTGTGTGGATTTGGCAGCGAGCTAAAAAAAAGAGGAAAGGGAAGGGAAGGGAAGGGAGAGGGAGGGAAGGGAAGGAAGGTGAGGGGAGAGGAGGGAGAAGGAAGGAAAGGGAATGGAGAGGAGGGAAAGGAGGGTGAGAGGGGAAGGGAAGTGAGAGAGAAGATGAGGGGAAGAGAGAGAAGGGAAGGGAGGGAAAGGAGGGATAAAGGAAAGGGAAGAGAGAGAAAGGGAAGGGGAAGGGAGAGAGAAGTTAAGGGGAAGAGAGAATGTGAGGGGAAGGGAGGGAGGGAAAAGGGGATGAAGGGGAAAGTGAGAGAAGAGAAGGGGAAAGGAGAGAAGGGAAGGGAGGGAGAGGAGAAAAGGGTGATTAAGGAAAGGGAGAGAAGGCGAGAGAAGAGGGAAGAGGAGAGGGAAAGGGAAGGGAGAGAGAAGTTGAGGGGAAGAGAGAGAGAAGGGCAGGGAAGGGAGGAAGGGGAAGGGTGGAGGGGGAAATCGTTCTCTTTCTCCACTTTTATCTTTAAATCGAAGCAATTAAGGTAATACAAAGGAAGAGGAGGAGGAGGAAGAAGAAGAGGAGGAGGAGGAGGAGGAAGAAAAGGAGGAGGAGGAGGAGGTTAAAATAAGAGCAGGCTATTATTTTTATCATTATTATTCTTGTTTTCTTTTTTTCTTCTTTTTCTTCTTCCTCTTTTTCTCATCTTCCTTTTCATCATCATCTTCTTCTTCTTCTTCTTCTCATTCTTATTATTCTTATTTTTTTATCATTATCATCACTACTACTACTACTACTACTACTACTACTACTACTACTACTACTACTACTACTGCTACTACTACTAACACCACAATAACCAAAACCACCACCACCACTACTACTACTACTACCACTACTACTACTACTACTACTACTACTAATAATAATAATTCCGCATCGGTCGTTTCAGTAACACTAAAAACTGAATATCCGAAAGGCGAAATTAGTTCAGGATGTGAGGTAATGTTCCCTTCATGTTGGGCAGTGAAGGGAAGGGAAGGGAAAGGAAGGGAAGGGAAGGGAAGGGAAAGGAAGGGAGTGTACGGCTGAATCGTGTAGGGAAGAAAGGAAACTGCAAAGGAAAGGGTAAGGAAGGGGGGGAGATGAGTGAGATGGACAGGGAAGGGATGGGAAAGGAAGGGAGATGAATGAGATGGACAGGGAAGGGAAGGGAAAAGGGAAGGAAGGGAAGGAAAGGCAAGAGAAGGGAGATGAGTAAGGAAGGGAGATAAAAGAGATAGACAGGGAAGGGAAGGGAAGGAAAGGCAAGAGAAGGGAGATGAATGAGATGGACAGGGAAGGGAAGGGAAGGGGAAGGAAAATCATGATAGAGAAGAAAAAAGGGTTGCAAATAGGAATAGAGAGGAAAGGAAACAAATGATAAGAAAAGGAAAGGTGGAAAAGGAAGGAAAGGGAAGGAAAGGGATAAGCATATGAGAGGAAGGGAATGGAATGGGACGGCGTATGGCAAAGGAAGCGTTCAAAGGGAAGAGTGAGGAAAAGGAAGGGAATGAATGAGAGTATGAGGAAGGGAGGAATATGCCCGGAAAGAAAGGGAAAGGGAAGGAATGAGACGGATAGGGAAGGGAATGAATGAGAGTATGAGGAAGGGAGGAATATGCCCGGAAAGAAAGGGAAAGGGAAGGAATGAGACGGATAGGGAAGGGAGGGAAAGGGAAGGGAATGAATGAGAGTATGAGGAAGGGAGGAATATGCCCGGAAAGAAAGGGAAAGGGAAGGAATGAGACGGATAGGGAAGGGAATGAATGAGAGTATGAGGAAAGGGAGGAATATGCCCGGAAAGAAAGGGAAAGGGAAGGAATGAGACGGATAGGGAAGGGAGGGTAAGGGAAGGGAATGAATGAGAGTGTGAGGAAAGGGAGGGATATGCCCGGAAAGAAAGGGAAAGGGAAGGAATGAGATGGATAGGGAAGGGAGGGTAAGGGAAGGGAATGAATGAGAGTATGGGGAAAGGGAAAGGAAAGGAAAGGAAAGGAAGGGAAGGAAAATAATGGAGAAATGAAGGAAAAGGAAAGCGAGTTTGCAAGGTGAAAAAAATAACAAAATTATTTCCTATGACCACAAAACTCTTGTGTGTGTGTGTGTGTGTGTGTGTGTGTGTGTTTCAAGGTCACCACCAAGACATCGCCGCGGCAAAAACCAAAAAAAAAAAAAAAGGAAAAAAGTTAGGCCGTAGTACTAAATTTGAGAGAGAGAGAGAGAGAGAGAGAGAGAGAGAGAGAGAGAGAGAGAGAGAGAATGGGTGTTGTTGTTTTTGTTTTGGTGGTGGTGGTGGTGATGATGGTGGTGTTATATCTTTCTTATCTCTCTCTCTCTCTCTCTTCAGCATTGATTAGCAGTAGCAGCAGCAGAAGTAGTAGTAGTAGTAGTAGTAGTAGTAGTAGTAGTAGCAGTAGTAGCAGTAGTAGTAGTTAAAAAGGAAGGAAGGAAGGAAGGAAGGAAGAGGGGAGGAGAAGGGAGAAGAAAAAGAAGAGGGACGGAAGAAAGGAAGAAAAGAAGGAAAAAGGGAAATGAAAAGAAACAAGGAAAAGAGAAAGAGAAAAGGAGAGGAGGTAGGTAGGAAGGAAAGATGGAAGGAAGGAAGAAAAGAAGAAAAAAAAGGAAGAGAAGGGGAAGGAAGAGAAGAAGGGAAAGAAGGAAGGGAAGAATAGTGAAATCGATGGGAAAGAAGAGAGGAGGGAAGGAAGGAAGGAAGGAAGGAGAAACATAAAGAAAGGAAAGGATTAAAAGAAACGAAAGAAATAAAATAGGAAAATACGAAAGGAAGGAAAGAGAAGAGAAAGGAGAAGGAGGAGGAGAAGAGGTAACTTGAGACAAACAACAACAACAACAACAACTCAATTAATCCTCCCCTCCCCCCTCTTACCTATAATTACATCTACCTTACCTTACCTTAATTATCTATATCTATCTATCTGTCTATCTGTCTTCATTTCTCTCCTTTATTCCTTAATCTTTGTCTTCTTTTCATCTTTTCTTTCTCTTTTCTTCTTTTCTTCTCCCTGCTTTTTCTTTCTTTCCTTCCTTCCTTCCTTCCTTAATGTTCTTTCTTCCTTCCTTCCTTCCTTTCATTCCTTCCCTCTCCTCTTTTTACCTTCCTTCCCTCCTCTTCCCTCTCTTCCTTCCTCCCCTTCTTTCCCTCCTTCTGTCTTTCCTTCCTTTTTCCTCCCTGTTCTTCCTTCTTTCCTTCCTTTCCTTCCTTCCCTCTCCTCTTCTTACCTTCCTTTCCTCCTCTTTCCTTTCTTCCTTCCCATCGATTTTAGTTCTCTTCCCTTCTTCTCTTCTTCCTCCTCTTCCTCCTTTGTTCTCTTCTCTTCCTCCTTCTTCCTCCTTCTTTCATTATTATTTCACAGTCAATCTTTACCTGTTCGCTCCCTTTGATCTCCTATTCCTCCTCCTCCTCCTCCTCCTCCTCCTCCTCCTCCTCCTCCTCCTCCTCATCTATTCATTCCTTCGCATTTTCTTTTCTTTCTTTTCTCTATATTTTTTCTGTTTATTTGTCTTTATTTTTCTCTCTTATCTTACGTCTAATTACCGAGAGAGAGAGAGAGAGAGAGAGAGAGAGAGAGAGAGAGAGAGAGAGAGAGAGAGAGAGAGACTATTATGGACTTATTATGTATATATTCCAGAAAAGCTCAGAGAGAGAGAGAGAGAGAGAGAGAGAGAGAGAGAGAGAGAGAGAGAGAGAGAGAGAGGAGGGAGGAGGAGGAGGAGGAGGAGGAGGAGGGAGGGAGAGAAAGGGGAGATAAAGAGGGGAGGAGGAATCCACGGTTGGCTAAATTAGAGAAGGGGAGAGAGAGAGAGAGAGAGAGAGAGAGAGAGAGAGAGAGAGAGAGAGAGAGAGAGAGAGAGGAAAAAAGACATTGATTAAAAAAAAGAACAGAAAAAAATACCGATTGAACCAGGGAATGTATTTTTGAGAGAGAGAGAGAGAGAGAGAGAGAGAGAGAGAGAGAGAGAGAGAGAGAGAGAGAGAGAGAGAGAATTGCGTGAAACTAACTATTGACAAGACATTAATAACTTGAATGCGGAGTTTGGAAGAAGAAGAAGAAGAAGAGGAAGAGGAAGAGGACGAGGAAGAGGAGGAGGAGGACGGAGGTGAAAGAGGAGAAAGAGATTAAAGAGGAGGAGGAGAAATGACAACAGGAACGGGGTAGGAGGAGGAGGAAGAGGAGGAGGAGGAGAAAGAAGAAGAAGAGGAGGAAGAAGAGAAGAAGGAGATAAGAAATAATGAAAGAAGGAAGAGGAATAAAAAGATAAGAGAATAAGAGATAGGAGGAGGAGGAGGAGGAGGAGGAGAAGGAGAGAAATACAGGAATAATAATAATGAAAGGAGAATGAAGAGGAGGAGGAAGGAAAATAAAGAAGAAAAAGAAGAAAACGAGAATAAAAGCATAATAGGAAAGAATCAGAAAAGAAGAAAGAAGAAAAACAAGAAATAAAACGAGGAAATGGGAAAAATAGGAATGATAAATGAGAATGGAAGAAGGAGAATAATGAAGACAGGAATGAAGATGGATGAGAGCTAAATAACGAAAGAGGGAATGAAGGAGGAAGGAAAAGAATGGGAGGAAGAATGATTGAATGGCGAAAATGAAAAATGGAGAGAGAAAGAAAGAGTGGATGAATGGGAGGAAAGAAAAAGGAAGAGGAGATAAGAGACGGAGAGAGGAAGTGAAGGAAACAGACAATAAAGAAGAGAAATGGAGAGAAAAAGAGAAAGATTATCTGAATGGATGAATGGGAGGAAAGAAAAAGGAAGAGGAGATAAGAGACGGAGAGAGGAAGTGAAGGAAACAGACAATAAAGAAGAGAAATGGAGAGAAAAAGAGAAAGATTAGCTGAATGGATGAAGGTGAAGAAGAAAAAGGAAAAGAATGAAAAGGAAAGGATAAGAAACGAAGAAAGGAAGTGAAGGAAACAGACAATAAAGAAGAGAAATGGAGAGAAAAAGAGAAAGATTGGCTGAATGGATGAAGGTGAAGAAGAAAAAGGAAAAGAATGAAAAAAGAAAGGATAAGAAACGAAGAAAGGAAGTGAAAGGAAACAGACAATAAAGGAAAAAACGGAGAGAGAAAAGAGAGAGTGACTGAATAGATGGATGAATTTGAGGAAGAAAAGGGAAAAGAATGAAAAGGAAAGAATAAGAAACGAAGAAGGGAAATGAAACTAAACTTACCTTGCCTTACCTTACCTAACTTACCTTACCTTACCTTTCCTAGCCTTACCTTACCTAATCTTATATTGCCTAACCTTACATTGCCTAACCTTACTTTACCTTACCTCACCTTACCTTACCTTACCTTACCTTACCTTACCAAACCTAACCTAACCTTACCTTCCTTTACCTTACCTTACCTTATCTAACTTAACCTTACCTTACCTAACCTTACCTTACCTAGTATTACCTTACCTTACCTAACCTTACCTTACCTTACCTTATCTTACCTTACCTTACCTTACCAAACCTAACCTTACCTCACCTTACCTTACTTTACCTTACCTTACCTTACCTTACCTTCCTTTACCTTACCTTACCTTACCAAACCTAACCTTACCTTACCTTACTTACCTCACCTTACCTTGCCTTACTTTACCTTACCTTTTCTTAATTAAAAGACAAGTGGAGAGTTGATTACCTGCGCTCCAATTTGAACCTCTAATGACCCTACCTGTGTGTGTGTGTGTGTGTGTGTGTGTGTGTGTGTGTGTGTGTGTGCTTTTTCATTATTTTTTTCTTTTCCTTTCCTTTTTTACTTATTCCTGTTTAATTATTTTCATTCATTTTTCATTCATTATTTTTCCATTTACTTCTGCTCTATGTATGTCTCTTTCTTTCTTTCTTTCTCTTTCTTTCTTTCTCTCTGTCTTTCTTTTTCTTTATTTCTTCCTTTCTTTCTTTCTTTCTTTTTTCTTTCATTCATTCATTCATTCATTCGTGTGTGTGTGTGTGTGTGTGTGTGTGTGTGTGTGTGTGTGTGTGTGTGTGTGTGTGTGGCCATTAACCCATAAAACGGGTTCATAGAAAGCTTGTATGGAGAGAGAGAGAGAGAGAGAGAGAGGTGATGTGAGATGTTTGTTAGAGTTTTAACGGTGATGTTGCAGGCGCTCTCTCTCTCTCTCTAGCTTTTTGTAGGAGTTATTATTATTATTATTATTATTATTAGTTTTGTTTTTCATTCATTACTGTTTTCTTTCTTTTTCTTTTCTTTCTATTCCTGTTTTCGTATTTTTTTCATTCATTAATTTATTTTTATTTTCCTCTTCCTTTCAATTTATTTTCTGCTATATATTTGCCTTTTTCTTTCTTTATTTTCCTTCCTCCTCTCTTTCTCATTTTTTTCTTTTTATTTTCTGGTATTTTTGTCTTTTCTTGACCTTCCTTTCTTTCTTTTTCCTTCCTCCTTTTCTTTCTTCCTCCCTTCCGTTTTCTTCTTTT